>NC_041404.2:149301657-149601657 GCF_900747795.2 Erpetoichthys calabaricus | reverse complement strand
GCACCTGAGCTCAATTTTGAGCTTCATGGCAAAGGCTGTGAATACTTATGTACATGTGCTTTCTCAATTTTTTTATTTTTAATAAATTTGCAAAACTCTCAAGTAAACTTTTTTCACATTGTCATTATGGGGTGTTGTGTGTAGAATTCTGAGGAAAAAAATGAATTTAATCCATTTTGGAATAAGGCTGTAACATAACAAAATGTGGAAAAAGTGATGCGCTGTGAATACTTTCCGGATGCACTTTATATTCCCCTGGCTATACAATTCATAGCTTGGGACTGGGTTATCATTTTTATGCGGATGGTAAAAAATTCTTTGTAGTCCTCATTTTCTATAATTGGATGATTTAAATACATTCATTTACAAAGCCTTTAGATATTAAACTTTGACCTAATTTCTCTTTAACTCTTTCTTCCTGATGAAGTATGCAGGATGAGGTAGCCTATTACCACAGTTAACAGCAGCCATTTAAGCAGCCACACAAAAGGTTTAGAATGACCTTAACAGAATATAATAAATGTCCATTAACAATCAAAATGCATTAGGCTCATAGCAAACTTGACATTTTTTAAATGAGTGGGCAAGAGGAAAATAATCTGATCTGAGATGGAGCAACAGCAAATGTAAGAAGATGATTATGTTTCATTAAGTGGTTCCTTGCCGTACGGGCACCAAACTGAACATGACAGAAAATACCAAATAGCCTGGACACGTAGGTACTTCGCATAGCCAGCCCCATGTAAGGGCGGTAATATTTCATTGGTCACCTATGGCAAAGGACAACTTTACTTTCACATTCAGTCTGACTAAACAGTGAACTAACATATCTCCCTGTTAAAATCAGGCATGATAAAAATCACACAGATTTTTATTTTATTAATTTATATTTTATTTTGCTATTACTAACTTCAGCTCACAAAATAATATGGTTGTGTATTTGACTTAACAGATTCAAAGATCACCAAAGCATTGATGTTAATTCAGAACAAATGCACTAAATGTTAAATATCCATTACTGTAAATAGGAAGCTCAAATCACCTGTGTAATAAATTAAAATTAAATGGCCAGTAATGCAGTTTAGCCGATACATGAACATTGAATAACTCAAACAAAACAAAACCATTAAGGCTACTGTTTTTAATTCTGCTTGTAGAGTTTCAGTATAAGAGCAGAGCCTACATGAAATGGATGGATGAGGGCTTACGCTATGCGGACGTTGCATATCTAGTGCTGTGGGGAATTACTGCTTAGTGTAGGTATCTGACCACTAACAAAGTACGAGCATTTTTGGGGCGAAAGTTAGGCAGGTGAAACGAAACTGTGTTTTGCAATACGGAGAGTCACTTCAAAGTTATTTCCACCCCAATGCTTGTACACATTTACTGTACGTAAAAGAGCAGTGACCATTCTAAGGAACTTTGCTTACAAGGACCTGTTTTGCTGGGAAGGCAGGAGGACACATTTTAGGCACCGCCTACGTGACCTCTTCATATACCATTATCTTTAAATGTTGTACTGTATGATGTGACATCTCAGGTAAAACCAAACCATTCACCCGACATGTCCTACACTCTCCCACTTCTTATCCTTGCTCCACTTCTTTCATGCTTATTACTGCCAAGGCAGAGTTGATGTAAAAACGCTTAGAAAGAGCACTGGAGGTTTTGTGTCATTTTTTCAACACTCAAGAATAGTTGTGGAAAATCAAATATTGCTTATCACAATATTGGATTTAGCATATTGATTTTAAATAAATATCAAATCAAATCGGAAATTCAATATATTGCCCAGCCCTACCTTGCTTAGTCAGACACTTGTAAACTGCACTACTGGTTTGGAATTCCTGGATTGCATATATTTACATGCATCTGTTTTAAAATGTTATCTGTTTAAAATGTTTGTTTTCCTCCATAATTTACACTATTATTACACAAATAGCATATTTTTATAGAAAAGACTCATAAAAGCTAATTTGCACAAACATTCATTTAAAACCAATGCATTTCCAGAAGTACTCAACAGCTATAATTAACCAATTTCCAAACTGCCATTCTTAGCCAAAATAATTGAAAAAGTAGTATTTCTGCAAATAAATAATTTCCTGGCTGAAAATACCATTCCTGAAAAAATTCAGTCAGCTTTTAGATCAAGTCACAGCACTAAAACGGTATTAGTGAAAGTTGTAAAAGACCTTAGATTAAACTGAAATTATGTTACTGTTCTGGTAGTCTAAAGCTGAAGCCACATTATGTGATTTCTAGTTGCAGGGGTATGTCAGACTTGCTGATCGTAGTTGCTGATCTTATCGTCAGACCTTGTCTGTCTAAACGACTGTACATTACTGGGCATGTCATATTTACCAACAGAATGCTGACATTCAAGCTCATTCCTTTATGTGACAGCCAATAACAACATGCTGATTGACGGAGCAGGCTTTGTATGAAGGGTTAACAGTCCTGGTACTTTTTGACTTTTTCCATTCTGTTGGGGTATGTAAAGTATGAGACATCAGACAGATGAGCTTCTTTTCTGTTTGTGAGGTTAAAAACACCCACGTTCCTTATTGATTGTTGCTGCATTATATGAATTGTACATCAGGATAAGTATTCATTGGTTGCCAGCTTTCATGCACACATAGCCCATTAAACAACCACCCTTTGATTCTCCTTTGTGTTGCATTGCACTTCTATTCTCCATTAACTCTCACATTAACATCCCTCTGGAAATGTGCATGATACTCCTTTTTATATTATAATAGATAGAAGCAAGATACACCATTGTCTGGGTCAATAACGTTAAGCTCTGGGGCATCATGTATAAACAGTGCATACACACAAAAATGTTGCATACACCTGTTTCACACTCAAATCACGATGTAAAAAAACTAAACTTCACAAAAGCCACACACATTCTCACAGCAGATCCCCGCTTGTGTACACATGTTTCTGCTCGGTTTTGCAAACTGGTGACACCCAGAGTCAAAGAAGTGCTACTGTTTCTGTGTGGTAACAAGACTTACTTTCATGTTTGGCACTGTTGCAGCATGCCAGCAGCGGATCAAGACTAAGACTAAGTTCAGCTGCAGTGTGCTTTTTGCAGTCGGAGCAGAACAAACTTCCATACCAATTTAAACCAACAGAGTACTTTGGACCACCTTGTGAGCAGGTTTAACGAACCTAGTATGGTGGGTAATCTTACAAAGTGAATTTCGCAAGCATCAGACAGACTGTTCCGTACATGAGTAAGCACTTACATGCCATTAAAAAATATGGAAACAATATTTTAGATTTATATTTGGACTACAGTATAACATGATTCTGAATCGAATATATTTATCTCAATGCCATAGATAAAGACAAATGATGCATGAAAAACACAGATCAAAATACATTTAACCATTAATCTGAGGAAAAAGAGGCAGAGTCAGTGTCCCTAATAAAGAAATAGCTCTGCCACCAGTTCAAAAAGTGCATATTGAAAGATGCTCTCACAATATGTATTACATAGAGCTTGTGCTCTACATTGGGGTGTGTGCTGCAATCAGACATTCTTTACAAATATTGTCTAGCTTCTTTCTAGATATTTTATTAATATTAGATTATTCTGGCTATTAGCAAAACCTGACTGCATAATAAATGACAACTCCTCTGTATTATCTATGTAACCTTGGAAATGAGCTACTTAGAAACAATTATGCTTTAGGTACAACTCTACTAGTGTGTATGTCACTCATGCATGGCAGAGAAACATCCTCCAGGCCTCTTCTGAGGTATGATCTCCCACCACAGGCTGAGACAGGGTGTTGGCAGTAATCTTATCCCGTTTTTCCCTCCACAGTGCAGAGAAGATGCCCAGTGAGGGCAACTTGCTCAGCCCCTTCTGGTCCCACCACTACATAACCCCAAAGGAGGTATCAGTCATTTAAAGAATGCATTGCAGGATGGAACTCCTTATTACAATGACTCAGATAGGATTTAATCAGTCAAGAAAAGTTCCTCGGGCTATTACCTTGATTTTAGTTTGTTTAGCGCCATGGATTGGTTAAATTTGGCACTGTTCTTGTTCATGCTGAGCATAAAGACAGCGCTTAGACCTAAGAATTGTCTCCTCTTAGTATGTAGTCTGGTCTTGATCTGTTGCTTGTGTGGTATTGTCTCAGGTATGCTGCAACTGACCCCTCATGTCCAAGTATTTAGACTGTATACTACAAGTCTTTTTTCATGAAGTTTTCTTAAATATGGCTATTCCCAAAGCATTCCGGAACTTTTGGACTGCACCAACTGTCACTTGAGGCTTTTGAACAAGGATTAGGTAGGCATTACAAAGGGGCATATAAAGAATGAAAACAGTAAAGTTGTTTATTAAAAATCAATTATTTTGTAGCAAATTAAAAGAGCAGTAAATATACTGAATTCCTAAAACAATAAGTCCCAAAGGAAAGAGAAAAAAATTAAATCCATTAGTGTAGTTCATACAAAAAATGCACAAGACTTTTATGTATGTCAAATATCGGATCTGCATTCCATAGAAAATAATAAGGCAAAACAACCAAAACCTGATACAAATCTATGAATAATGGCACTAAAGCTGCTTAGAAAATCAAAACAGAAATTTGAGAAATAATCTCAGGATCCTTAAGTCTCAGTGAGCTTATATCAAGCAACATTCAGCTGATCGCAACTAAATGTAATGTTCTACTTATATCCATCTTGCTAGCCATAAACAAAACACGTTATGGTAACATATTAATCCTGCTGAGATGTTTCCACCCTTTCCAAGCTAAATTCTTCTGGATTGTTTCCTCTTTTTGTGGAAGATAAAGTGATCTCCATATAGCAATATCTTCTCATTTGACTTTTAAAAATGCCACACTTCCTTGTACAGCAATACATGAAATTAACTTCAGCAGCTGTCCATACTGTTAGATTCTTTGAACAGAGCTGCATTCATGCGAAACCATGGCTAGATAAGTAAGTTCCTCCCAAGGGCCTTTCATAAAAGCTTCTTTGTTCTTGATTCAAAAAAGGGTCAGACACACATAAGATGTAACAATGCATGACTCAAATTATTTAAACTAATAGAAGACCTGCAATGCATCACTCTCTTACAATAAAACTGACATGAAACACTATAACACAGTTCAGGATCAATGTTGCTGTTCATTTGACCACACCAAGTGACCTTATTATTTAACCAGACACACAGTAAAATGCTCTTACTTATGTCATTCTGTCCATCTATTATTTTACAAATTCTGCTTTCTTTTAATTATCTTGTCTACATAGACATTTTAATTTCCTTTGAAATGTCTGGTTATTCTTAATTACACCTTTCCTTCTGCATCATACCCCTTACGCTCTGTGGAGCATGGCCCAGACGCAGACAGGAGGACACCGATGGTTTAAACACCAACACACATTTATTATACATACAGTGATCCCTCGCTATATCGCGCTTCGCCTTTCGCAGCTTCACTCTATCGCGGATTTTATATGTAAGCATATTTAAATATATACCGTGGATTTTTTGCTGTTTCGCGGATTTCTGAGGACAATGGGTCTTTTAATTTCTGGTACATGCTTCCTCAGTTGGTTTGCCCAGTTCATTTCATACAAGGGACGCTATTGGCAGATGGCTGAGAAGCTACCCAACTTACTTTCTCTCTCTCTCTCTTGCGCTGACTTTCTCTGATCCTGACATAGAGAGTGTGAGCAGGGGCGCTGTTCGCACACCTAGACGATACGGACGCTCGTCTAAAAATGCTGAAAGATTATCTTCACGTTGGCTACCTTCTGTGCAGCTGCTTCGTGAAGCGACATGCTGCACGGTGCTTCGCATACTTAAAAGCTCGAAGGGCATGTATTGATTTTTTTTATCTGTCTCTCTCTATCTCTCTCTCTATCTCTCTCTGCTCCTGACGGAGGGGGTGTGAGCTGCCACCTTCAACAGCTTTGTGCCGCGGTGCTTCGAATACTTAAAAGCCAAACAGCCCTATTGATTTGTTTGCTCCTTTGAAGAGGAAGATATGTTTGCATTCTTTTAATTGTGAGACTGAACTGTCATCTCTGTCTTGTCATGGAGCACAGTTTAAACTTTTGAAAAAGAGACAAATGTTTGTTTGCAGTGTTTGAATAACGTTCCTGTCTCTCTACAACCTCCTGTGTTTCTGCGCAAATCTGTGACCCAAGCATGACAATATAAAAATAACCATATAAACATATGGTTTCTACTTCGCGGATTTTCTTATTTCGCGGGTGGCTCTGGAACGCAACCCCCGCGATGGAGGAGGGATTACTGTATTTACAAATAAAGTGCCACACACCCCCAAAACTCCCCCAAAGTCCAGGCCTCTCACACAATACCTCTCTCTTCAGGCCGCCTCCTTTCCTCTCCTCCCGAGCTCCGTCCTTCTCCGCTCCCGACTCAAGCCCACGAATGGAGGGAGGCGGCCCCTTGGTCGTCGGGTGTCCCTGGTCGTCTGCCCCCCAGAACTTCCGGGTGTGTCAGAAGTGCTTGAGGACCAGGGCTCTCCAAGCATCGGGGTGCTCCCCGGCGATGACCACGGGCCCCTATAGGGTTGAGCTTCTAAGCTCTGTTCCCGTGGTCCCCAAAACCACCAGGGTGGTTGCCCCCTCGTGGTCTGGAGGAGGCATAAATACTGTATTTGGAATACCCCTAACTCTAATTCATCCAGATGTCAAAATGCCCACTAGGGTGTTGTGACATATTCATTCTTCTATTCGCTTTAAGCTTTACTGCAGGTAAAAGATAAAGACTGAATTGAAAATGTTAAAGTTCAAGATGCCAGCATCATCAGTTCCTCACTAAAAGCCTACAATTAAGAAAATTTGCCCTACAAAGGCAGGGGTACTTCAAACAGTGAGAAAAGAAGTGGTCATTAGAAATGTAAATTGGCCGAAGTGATCCTTCTTAAAAAACCTGTAGGAAGACAACTGCAATATTCTTATTGTATTTATATTATTTGTATTTTTGTATGCCATCCTTTTTTTTGTATAGCCTATTTCTAAACTAAAATCATGTCAGGTAATTACAAAGAACATCTACAGTAAGTGGTGGTAAATCTGAAGTTTCCTAGGAAAAAATTAGAAGAGGTACAATTAGAGAAAACTGAAGTAAAAGGCAATCCATAAGAACAGGTACTTATTTAATTTATTCACAAATTAGTACTTAAGTAAGAAGCCTTCTGGGATGAATGCCAGCTTACTAAATGATTAGAAAGTAAAAGAAAAATAGCAGGGATTAAGTAACTTATTAGCAAAGTGATTTTGAATATGAGACAAAAGAAGGCTTGATTTGGAAATAGACCATTATTACTTAAAAATGAGAAGCATAAACTATTATACACAGTGAGCACTAGTAATAGAAAAAGCTACAAATGTTAGAAAAATACAAAGCCATGGTTTATTCGTTTCATGATAATTTACACCAAAGTAAAATGGAAAGCACATGTGCGTCACATTAAAATCATTCAACTGTTTACAGTCGCAAAAACCTTTTATAACCTTCAGAAGAAAATGTTGTCCACGTGATAAATCCTGGATCCTTCACTTGTCTGAATTAATAATCACTGACACAAATGCAGTCATTTAGAGCACCTTTAAACTGGTCAGATATGATAATCTGAGAGACCAAGATAAGGACTGTAGGGTGGTAAGGTGGGTGATCTGGGTTCCCAGACCTCAAGCACTGGGATGCTTTAAGAATCTGGACAGTGACGTAAAGAACATCATCCTAATATACCAGAACAACACGCAACAGTTACCCTATGCATTCAGTACGTTTACATGCATACACATAATCGGGTTAAGGTGAATAACCTGATTAACGCAGAAACCTGATTTCTTAATAATCCACATTTACATGAGCAAGTAATCTTATGGAGTTCACCTTTGGCAAAACACTCTGACATCATTAAACATGCACAAAAAAAAGAGTTCAATGTCATATTCTGCCATCGGGAATTCAAAAATTAGCATGACGCCTTTGATCATTTTCTTGCATTTTGTAAATACAGTATGTTTAGTCAAATTGCTTCTTTATTTATAGGTTTACAGTATATGCAAAAAACTCTTTTCTGCTTGGCTGTGTGATTGAGCCCTGTGAAGGTATGTATGTTTCTTGCATTACACCAGGTGCTGTTGGAATCTTAATAATAATGCAGGTGCTTTTACCTCAGTAAGATAAGTATTGAGTTAGGTTACTTGTTACTTTAAAAAGTAGCCGGACTAATGTGTGTTACATTTAACGTTCTGCTCTCGAGATGGCGTTACTGAGTTCAGCACTGTTCATTCTGCTCCTTGAGATAAATTTAACAATTTCTGAAACAGCTCATTTCAGACAGGAGAAAGAATAATCTGATTGCTCGAACATTTGCCAATGGAAATGTATTTTGTGGAGGCATCTACTTGTGCCTGCTGAAAGTGTGTGAGAAGCAAATACATGAACAGACTGACAGAGTGCAACAGACATGCGCCAACTACAAAATCCTTAACAGTACCTCGGGTTATGGGTTTACATGGCCATAAAATCTGATCATTCAGGAAGAAATCTACCTCTGTTAATCAAGCTTCTCAGAGGCCAATAACCCAATTTCTCTCATCAAAATAAAGGTTTAAATCGCATTTTAGAGTTATAGAAGTGCATGTAAATACACTAATTAACTGCTCCTTTTCTGTATTAATGGTCTTAATGTTTTTATGCATGTTACTCTTTCCACCTGTGTTCTGCTTTTCTTATTTGGATTCTATAAAAAGAAAGCTCACAAAATGATTCTAAACAGGGACATGAATTAACATGGCCAAATAATGTACTACACTATAGGCAGGTTTTTCTGTTAATGACTAAATGCAAATATACAAAAATATAAAGGGACAATCCACTACAAATTCATTGAACAGGGACAAACAGTCAACAATCAGTGCTATTTACAAGTGCTGAAAAGGTTGTGGTATTATTTGAAAACGAACAGCGTCAGATTAGCTGTAAATGTATGGCATTTCTAAAAGTTAGCTTTTTTCCAGTTTTATTCTCTCAGTCACGTTCACACTCTCCCTCCTGGAACCCCCATCCCCCGATCTGACGCTGTTCGTTTTCAAATAATATTGCATTAGTGCAACAATGTTTTCTGATTGGTACTATTCAGGTCATAAAATGATTTCTTCAAAATGTCACACATATTTGTCTCTTTCTTTTTTGCCCGGTGCTGCGTTGACATCGTGCACCAGAAGGTGTGAGCTTATTCAGTGTGAGCAGGAGCATGTAGGTGGCCCGTTGCTGTGTGCTATAACACGCTTGACTTGGCGGCAATCAACGCACAAGTACTGTACAAGGCATGCACTGGGGCCACTGAGAAAAGAAGAGTGTTCTTTGCTCACCTTGCAGAGGAACTTTGCCGTCACTTCTTATAAGAAAAGGCGATGGATAAAGCAAAAGAGGATGCAACATCGACAAGCTTCTGTTCCAAAACCACCACTTCCCCCAGGAAAGCAAACTAAGTCAGCCAGTGTCAGGCACCCCTTCAATGTAATAGGAACCACAGCATAGAAAAAAGTGTGCGCATTGCAACAGGTACACATGTGGTAAATGTAGAAAGGACGGTCCTTGTCTGTGTGTGTGAACTGTTAACATTTGAATCTAATGATTGCATATAGCACAGAACTGACCTCTCTGTACTATTCTTTCCTCTGCATGTCCTGGAGTACAAAAGAAACACCACCATACAGCAACATGTGGAGACTGCATGGGCAAGATCGAAAAAAAAACCACAGTCACTGATTACAAGTGCAATAAGGCATGCGAATGAATGTGAATAATATGAATAACGTTGCATCAGTGCCACAATGTTTTCCGATATGTACTATACAGGTCATAAAATGAGTTATTCCAAATATCATATATACCTATGTCTCTGTTTTTTTTGTCAGTGTGGCTTTAACATCATGGACCATAAGGTGCATACTAATTCAGCGTGAGCAAGAACACTCAATAATACTAAAAAAAAAAAATTCAAGTGACGGTAAGATACAAAGAAGGAGGCAGGGGATCTGCACTGGCAATTGGAAGGTTGCCGGTTCGAATCCCGTAAATGACAAAAGAGACTCTGCTCTGTTGGGCCCTTGAGCAAAGCCCTTATCTTGCAATTGCTGAGCGCTTTGAGTAGTGAGAAAAGCACTATATAAATGCAAAGTTATTATTATTATTATTAAAGAAGGCAGATTCGCCAGTGTTTGTGTGTCAGCTTTTATCCCTCCAGATCAGAGAATTTCCAGTTCCATTGTCTCAAAACACCACTCACATCTACAGTTATTCCCAGTTTCAAATAAAATATAACAGCGTCAAATCTGGGGCGGGGGGTGGGTTTTGTATCATGATCGTGACTGAGAGAATAAAAGTGAAAAAAAAAACGCTAACTTTTGCAAGTGCTATAAATTTACACCGGCTGTTACAGACACAAATCAAATGTATCTTTTTATTGTATAATATTAACAACAAGAGTAGCTCACTGCTCAAAGCGGTAAATTTGCGGGGGAAACGGTTTCAGACTCACGACCTCTTCTAAATGCTGCACCACGGAAGCTGTCGTATTGTACTTGCACCTTTTGTGAAAGTGTTTATTTGATATTTGGCCATCAGCCTTCACACATTATATAGTTCATGTCTACATTTTGTCATTTATTACTAAAACATGAATAACGTTTCTGTTTTAACAATGTGTTTACATAGATTGCTGTAGACACAAAACACACATCAAATGATTTCCCCTTACAATTCTGGGTAGCTCACTCCCAGATGATCAATCAAGGCAGGAACTGGGAGAACTTCTTGCCCGTTCTGAGGTGGTGGGGGGATGGTATAGCAGCCTGCTTGCTGCTTGGGCTTATCAACACATTTACAAGACAAAAGAGGCTGACGGAGAGGTGCGAAGGGATTTAAGGTGGGCCAGATTTACAAGTTTTTTCGTTGGCTCTGGTAATTCTAGCGTTAATGAGTTGCTTGGGGCTTCCTCCCTGATCTGCATCATAAAGATTTTCTAATAAATTTCAGTACAGCGCAGAATCCCCTTTGTTCAAGATACGGATTTGATCAGTGAACTACTGCTGTCAGATAGTCTCAGTTTGATAGCTATTTTGTCACATTTTTTGTCTCAGTGTTACGAATCCGGTAAAATAACAGAATTTTGGTAAGCAATTGCAAAACTTTGCAATTTAGTCCTATGATTTTGGTTAAACTCTCTGGCTTGAAAAAATAACTCATGACCCTAACAAAATGCTATCTTCTGGTTTTCCTTTTAATTCAAATTTTTAGGAAAGACTTCATTTTGTTTTTGATTTAATTTCCAAACAAACATGCATCTCCTGTTCAACAACATTGCAGTCGCTCTTAAACACTTATTGCCAGAAGATTATCCAGGGTGGTCCACTTGAAGCAAAGGCATGCAGTGGATGTCCATGCTGTAGAGCTGTTGGGCTGCTACATGTTCTTGTAACTGGCTTAATAGTTGGGTCTCTACTGCTTCTAGAATTCCAATAAAGGGTACAGTGTGTCTCATTAGATGACTATACAATAAAAAAATACTGTGGATGTTAAACAAAACATCAGTTTCACAGTTCAATGTTACAAATATACAGTTATTCTTGTCAAAAAAATAAAAATAGGTCATTATTGTGAGAGAGACTGAGCAACAGTTGCGAGATAAATCATTGTCAATATCCTTGTTGTTACCTGTCATAACACAGGCTAGAAGCTGCGACATTAAAGTCTCTTCACTGATTATACTGTATATAGTATAGTGTCTTATGTTCCAAGTATGACCTGAAGCCCCTGAGATATTTTTGCTGCAGAAAGTCAACTTTTTTTGCTACAATTTATATGAACACAAAGATTAGGGAATAATGTGCAACAATCATATGCAGCATAAAAATATCAGAGTCACAAACTCAGGAAAATAACAAAACGGAGAAAGAGTAAACAAGTAGAAGCTGTAGCTACAAATTTTCACCATACTGAATGGATCAGCTGCCAAGCTGAAAGCAACAGTTATGTAATTTCCACTCTGAGTTTTGCCAGCAGCCCAGTCCTTCAATCGAGTATTCTCTCAGATAAAATTGGTAAGTGATGCTACTACAAATTGCAGTCTGAGTCCCATGCAGTGAAATGCCTATAAAACCTATCATCTTGAAAAACAAATATCATTTTCACAACGTAAGACACAATGAACATATGACCTAAGCACCAGTTCTACCATTTAATACAACAGTTCTTTCAAAGGTTGTGTTTTATACACTATGTATTGCCTACCCCTCCCCAACACAATTATAAAGTAAATGGATAAAAATGTTTACTTACTTTAGGGTTTGTAGGAAAGACAAAATAAGCTAGGCTCACCTCAGTTGTTGGTACCTGTGATGCCACAGTGCCATGGGCACCAATCCCTATTGGGACATCTAGGGGTTCATGACTGGGATGGACCAGTAGTAAGTGAGTAGGCAGACCAGACTTTCAGTGTAAAAAGTGTATACTAAGTTTATTAAAATTTATTAACTTTATTATTAAGTGTTCATTAAGTATACTAAAATCAAAAGCATTTAAAGGGTCATAGTGCAGTAAATAAATATAAAATCAGTGCCTTCCGAAGTGCAATACATAAATATAAGGAATTAAAACACAGTAAAATCAATCCCTGAGTTTTTCCTTTCCCAGGAGCATCCTATGCACGTTTCCGCTTTTGTCAGTACTGACAATGATAAATATACTTTCTTCAATGAGTTGAACATAAACAAAGTAAAAGTGAACATACTGTAAGAGCCATTTCCTAGTTATATAAGATTCATAAATGTTTTACTAAATGAGACTGCATAATCTATGGGAGGTTCCTAAAACCCCCATCAGTTGAATAGAATTGGTATATTCTAGCTATTTCTAACTTCTCTGACTAAACATTATTCTCAGTTAGTGATCAGCCTTGCCATGTGTAAGGTGTAGGGGGCACATGGTTTCAAATCGTGCCTTTCGTGCCTTTTGAGCCTTACATACCTTGTATGCATGTTTTGTGTGCCAAGTAACATGTAAGACAAAGCACTTAATTGTATGTGCTGCACCGTACGTTTAAAGCATACAGGAAGAAGAAGTTAAGAATCTTTAAGTATAGAAACAACTAAAGTTTTACAAGAAAAGCTAAGTTTAGAGAAGATACATTTTTCTTTTTTTGCATTTTATTCTACATGTGTAACAACTTTTTTCTTTATTCTTTGTGTGGATTATTTGCTTTGAATTTTCACTAAATATTTTTTAAAATGAACACGGCACGGTGGCGCAGTGGGTAGCGCTGCTGCCTCGCAGTTAGGAGACCCGGGTTCGCTTCCCAGGTCCTCCCTGCGTGGAGTTTGCATGTTCTCCCCGTGTCTGTGTGGGTTTCCTCCGGGCGCTCCGGTTTCCTCCCACAGTCCAAAGACATGCAGGTTAGGTGGATTGGTGATTCTAAATTGGCCCTAGTGTGTGCTTGGTGTGTGGGTGTGTTTGTGTGTGTCCTGCGGTGGGTTGGCACCCTGCCCGGGATTGGTTCCTGCCTTGTGCCCTGTGTTGGCTGGGATTGGCTCCAGCAGACCCTCGTGACCCTGTTTTCGGATTCAGCAGGTTGGAAAATGGATGGATGGATTGATGAACTTGTGGACTGAGAGATTTCTTTCAGCATAAGTTTTACCCGTGCTTGAACTCGCCTTACACTCCGGCGGCAACACATACTTATCAAATAACTGTTATAAAATAAACATCAAAACAAAATCCATCTAACACAGAAGAAAATACTGTGTTACTAATTTTCCCAGAGAACACAAAAAAATACCTTCATCACTTGGAGGTCAAGCTTCTGCCTTTCAAAAAAACAAAAATGACAAGATTAAAAAAAGCAGTACCCAATCTTCCTAAGGCAAATAAAACCTACAATAAAAGCTATTACTCCGGTTTTCTACAATGATCAAGTGAAACACACTCAGAGCCTCTCTTACTATATGAGGTACTGACTCAAAAATGCCCAGAATAATTTGAGGTAGGCAGCCTTCTCTTAGATGAAAATTGTGCTTGAATGTTGAATGTTATAATTTGTAAAATATGTTCTTTGTGTTAATTAAAAGAGGGATGATTTAACATTTTTATGGAAATGACACACTATGCAGCTGTTTAATGCTGGAAGTAAAATGACATTGGGAGTTTATTCATTCATTAAATATCTTTTATTCGCAGCACATGGTTTTCCATTAAGTGATCATTTACGTAAGTTGTGTGAAAAACATGGCAACTACCCATTATGCAGCTTTCAATATGCACAGGGCTCACAGAGACTCAACTCACCCTAGTTTATATTTCTGTATACCACAAAAAAAAAAAAGATATTCTTCAAATAGAGTTTGAGTGAATCAGATAATGATGCATACAGCCACTCTGAAGTGGAGATGGAGAATCAAGTCAAGTCAAGTTGGGGAGCATGCACTGGTACAACTCGTTGCCTCACCCACTACACGACGAAACAGCTCAGGATCCCGGTTGGCAACCCCCCAGGCAGACACGTGGTCCAGTCCCACCCTCTGGAAAGGACCCTCTATCTGCCGCAGTCAGGTGTTACGTGGGCGACCCCTTGGCATAGTCCAACCACTTGCGTCCCCAACAATGAGGGTTTTACGAGCTGGATCACCCTCTGGAAAACGCGCCACATGGCCATAGTGCCGTAACCGACGCTCCCTCTCAATCCAGGTAATGTGCCTCATTCGGGACTCCATGAGTAAACGCTCATTCGACACAAAGTCAAACCAATGGTACCCAAGGATTTTCTGGAGAGACACAGTACCAAAGGAGTCCAGTCTTCATCTCAGGTCACTGGAGAGCGTCCATGTCTCGCAACCATATAGCAAGACAGGAAGCACCAGGACTCTAAAGACTTAGACCTTTGTCCTTTTGCATAGATATCAGGAGCGCCACACACCACTTTCCAGCGACCTCATGATCACCCATGCCCTCCCAATCCGTCTATTGACTTCACAGGAAGAGTCACCAGAGGCATGAATGTCACTGCCTAGGTAAGTAAACCTCTCGACAAGGTCGACACTCTCTCCACAGACAGACACACTGCTGATGGCTGTGCCCAAGAGGTCATTAAAGGCCTGGATCTTGGTTTTTATCAGGACACTCAGACTCCTCGCTCAGTCTCTCAACCGCCCCGATCACAGCCTCCATTGACTCCGCGAAGATGATAGCATCATCAGCAAAGTCAAGATCCGTGAATCTTTCTTCACCAACAGATTCCCCACAGCCGCTGGACCCCACGACCTTGCCCAACACCCAGTCCATACAAGAATTGAACAGAGTAGGTGCAAGAACACACCCCTGACAAACCCCAGAATCAACTGGGAAAAACACAGAGGTTCTGCCTCCACTCTGCACAGCACTCACAGTACCAGTGTACAGGCCGGCCATGATATCCAGCAACCTCGAGGGGATCCCGCAAACCCTCAGGATGTCCCACAGGGCAGCTCGATCAACTGAGTCGAATGCTTGCAAGAGGTCAAACAAAGCACATTATAGTGATTTACCATTTTTCATTCCTTGACACATCTTCCGTGATGTTCCTGGAGTCTATGGCAGTTTGGGGCCTTCCAAAATTAGACTCCCTCATCCAGATGTTCCAGATGGGGTTCCTCAAGCCTTGACTTGGTCTTCTCTCCTCCCATGGCCCCCACTGCTAACTTTATGACCATTCTCTTGTCGGCTCCATAAATGCCAAGGATAGAAAACATGTGGCAGAAGGACTGGTCAATGAACTTTATGCAGCCTACTTGAATTGATTCAAACTTCACCCACCAGCCATATCTTACTCTCTTCCTTTCATTGACCTCTTGGATTTAATTCTCTAATGGAACAGAAAGCTCCAGAAGTGTCACCTACTTGTAGGATTTGGAGAGCAAGACAATATCTGGTCACAGAGATGTTGCTGCGACATCTTCTGAAAAACGGGTATTGTATATCTAAATCAAGTCTAAATTTTCAGTTATGTGTTTTGGAAGTGGACCTACAGAAGTGGAGCTGCGGGTTCCAATTGTTGTTGTTGGCTTCTCCCATTCTCTAATAAAAGGCGATTACCCTTGTTGGTGTATTTCAGGTGAATGCATAGAGAATGATGTCTACTCTGCCTCTCAAAACCTCATTGTGCTACCAATGGTATCTCCCTTCCCTCATGCTGCAGTGTGCCTTTCTCTGGGCAGAGCTAGCATGCTGGGGTCTTCAAAAATCCCCCAGCAGAACAGACTGGTAGAAAATCATACACACCCTACACACCCTACTACACTATGTACTTGCTTTGAACTTAGATTTACAAAAAACATGCATTTCATATTTTGTAGCTGGGATAACATCAGCAGCAAAAATCCCTTTCATATTTTGCTCATTAATTTCAGCTCTACCTGCTGTTAGCAAGATAGTATTTTTCCTTATTAGAGGTATGCTTTTTAAAAACATACTACTTATGAATGATTCTCCAAACATGCAGACCCACACTGAGTTTCACTGCTCAACTCTTTGATTTCTGTTGACTTCCTCAGCTGCTTGAGTAACATGGCATCAACAAAGATAAATCCATTCAGCAAGATGTTCTGCTCACAGTATCCAGAAACAATGCCACATGCTGATCAAATACTTGTTTAAGTTTTATGTTTTTCAAAAATATTAATTTTGTGCAAATTTTTTCAAAAAGTGTATATAAAGAGCAATCATGCTCTCCTTTTTTAAAACATTCCCTTTGAGGATTAATTAAAAGTATTCTCACTATGTTCCTGTTGAATGAAATATCAGCATAATATGCTTTATTAAATGGAATAAAGACATCCAACTTATACAGTATTACACACAAGCATTGAGCCCATTGCTTCCAGGATAATCTATCCATCTTCACAAAAGGTTAAGTGTCACTGTGTTTGTCTGTGCCCATCCGGATGCTATGTCTCTGTCATTCTAGCAGTCAGCATAGCACAGACATTAACACTGCTTTTACAAATCCCAAACCAACTGGTCTATAACAGACATATTCAGTGCACGTGTCATTCTAAGACGATGACACATCACAAACATCAGCACTGCTTTTACAAACCCATACCAAATGGCATATAACAAAGTTAACTGCATTACATGTTTCATTCTAGCAGATGGCATAGCATATCACAAACATTAACACCTCTTTTAAAAGCTCATACCAAATGGCATATAACAGAGACATATACATTGTATGGTGCCTTGCAAACATTAACGCTGAGGTTTACATTGATCACTTAAGATTTTAATCCGTCTTAGACAGGTAGCACAACTAGTATATATATAAAACGATTGACAAAATGATTGACATTTGGTGACATTACAGTAAAAAGAACATTAGCTTTCATGTATTTATTTTTTTTTTTTGATACTTATTATATGCCATGCGTTGCAAGCATGCTTTAAGCAAATGAAGGACGCACATAGAAAAAATAAAGTTGCTTCATTAGAAGCAAAAGAGAATGAGAGAAAAGTAGAGGAGGAATTAGTGTTCTCTGATCCAAGAACAGCCAGGAGATATGTATTGGCGTCTTGAAGAGGGTAGGGGATTCAGAGGCTTAAGCCACTGATCTTTTTCTCAATTATATTCAAGCCAATAGTGGTAAGCCCATGACCCCTTTGTGCATTATATACAATACAGCCCCTGATCAATGTTACACCATTACATGAATGTGTGTGAAAGCTCAAAGGGTCCCCCTTACCCCACGTCAGCTCTTTGAATTTATGTACAAGTAAGACTGCACAGAGGGGGCTAAGAGGGGGCTTGATATCTGAAAATCCTAGAAATTTCAAGTAAAAAATACTTGTAAAATTGTATTTTGCAATGACCATCAACAAAAGCCAAGTCGCTAGGAAAAGTAGGGACCGCTCTAAGGTAGGAATGTCTTACTCATGGACAATTGTATGTATAATTTTTAAAAGGGACTAGCTCCAGTGACCTAATAATACTATTATTACTTATTATTTGACTGATGCCTTTACCTGAGGTGGCGTACAATGTTTAAGATACAATTGGTTACATTGCTCTTGTTTGTCCAAATGGTATTCAGGCAGTTAAGTGACTTGTTCATAGTCATACATTGAAAGCAATAATAACAAACAATTAATTACATTTATATAGTACTTTTCTCGCTACTCAAAGTAATGATACAAGTAATGATAAACTTGTAATGATACAAGTTTACACAGATAGAGGATAACCACTTCAACCACCACCAATATGAAGCACTCATTTAAATGATGCAACAGCAGCCATTATTGCACCAGTACGCTTACCACACATTACCTATTAGGTGGTGAAGTGGTGAGAGAGACAGCGAACCAATTAGAAACAGAGGATGATTAGGGGGGTCAGAATGTATGAGGCCACGATGGGCAATTTAGCCAGGATATCAGGATAAACCTTATTCTTTTCGAAAGATGCCCAGGGATCTTTTATGTCCTCAGAGTCAGGACCTCAGTTCTCGGTCTTACTTACAGCAGTGTCCCCATTACTGCATTGGGATCCACCCACAGACCACAGGGTAAGCACCCCCTGCTGGCCTTACCAACTCTTCTTCCAGCAGCAACCTTTAGCTTTTCTTAAATGGTCTCCGATCCAAGTACTGGCCAGGCCTGAATATGCTTTATTTAGGGGGATAGCCTGTTCTGAAGCACATGTGGTAACAGGATTTGAACTCACAACCTCAGGGTTTGAAGTCGAAAGCCTTAGACACTGTACCACACTGCCTGCCTTCGGTAAAAAACTACAAATATTGTATACAGAAAAATACTAAGTTACATAGTAGTTCTGATACACTTGTTTAACCGAGAGCACTATAATTGAGGCCCACTGACTAATAAAATTTCAGCTAGAATTTGCTAAAAGTGCCAAGAAAACAGATTAATGGATGGATGAATATTTCAATAATTATGAAAGACACATAAAGTAATGTGCTTAGATGCTGTTATGTAAAGTATTACAGTGACTCTTTCCAACAGTCAGGCAAGCAGATTTTCTTTAGAGATCAACGTATTTCAGACCATATTCGTATTTTATCCCCTCTCAGTTCCTTAAATGTGAACATCTAAAATCAATTTTAATGATTTCCTCAAAAAAGTGCACTTAAAACATACATTTATTGAGTTGGGTTAACCTGACATTTTCCCTCATATCCAATAAAAGAAGATTCCAAATGAAGAAAATTTGAAGATTCAAATTTTTATCCACTCTGTTCCTTGTACAACAACATTTTTTAACAGGAACTACTTCTCTTTAAAGTACATCAAAATAATGCAAAGAGGGAAACTGAAGGGAATATAAAGGAGGCAAAGGCCATCTCAGAGGGAAGAAAAAAAGTTTGCCTGTTTAAAGGCAAAAATCCCACACGTTAAAAACAGAAAAAGTAAGCGTCGACTGTGAAGAACGATGCTGCTCGTGCCAAACTGTAATGCGGTGATAAATAATTCATCATTCTGATAATTGATTTCTCTTTTTTCTTTTTGCCTGGCATTATAAGAACATCATTAACTTTGTCTGGAAGACAGTAATCATTACCCCATATTGTCCATTAGCCTTTGGAAAAGGCTTCACTTAATATTCTGGCAGCCAAAAATAATGAGTGTTGCAATATTTTAAAGCATGTCTAACAGTTGATGGGTTCAGACATAATCCTCTATGCAGTTTGGCCTTAGCTCACCTGGCCTACCACTGGGGTCTCATATCTTAACTGTGGAAACAGTTCCTACTGCAATTACTTAATGATACAAGTTTTCACTCTCCTTCACCTATTGTTTTAGTGGTAATGGTTTTATAATGGGTGAACAGAGTGATGATATAAAACAATAGTGAGCAACAAAAAAATAAGGGAAGAAAAACAAAAGGCCGAAGAGAAGGAGCAGTGGAAAGCTGTGGTTACAAATCTTCAGACTGAAGAAAGAAGAAAAAGAATGGATTACGGCTAAGTCGCATTGGACAACTTTTTCAGCGATTTTCAGTTGTAGCCTTCACTTACGTAATATTAGCAAGTCAGAAGCAGTCGGCAGCTACATTTGTGTAGTATGAGCAGCCTAGAAACTCAATCCAACTAGTCCACGACTCTCTCTCTGACAAAAACACATAGGATTGACGTTGCCTTTAGTTGTAGGGTTGGGCTGTATGGAGTACAATTCATATAATGCAGCAACAAGGAATACGGTATATGGGCGTTTTGGACCTCACAAATAGAACAAAAGCTCACCTGTCTGATTGTCTTGTATTTTATGTACCACGACAGAAGGGAAAAAACGTAAGCGAGTAACCCCTTTGTACAGCACCGACTCAGCATGTTATTGGTTGTCACAAAAAGGCACAAACACAACTGCACTGGAAAGTCGCTACTCAGTCTGCAAATGTGACATGCACAGCAACTTTCAGAAATTTAAAATGACGTGGATGGCAGTTCCTAAGTCTGACATACACAGAACAACTAAAAATCGCTTAGTGTGACCTCAGCTTTGGTCTGTTATATTCATATGTGCTTTATAAAGCATCTTGTGATGTTGTGTTGTTTAAAACATGCTACATTTAAAAAGCATGATTATATTTTTAAAAAATGTAAAAGTTAACAGTCTTGTAATAAGCTGCCCGGACACAGACAGACGGACACCATATTCAAGTCCACCACACGTTTATTGTTCATAATAATAAGTCCAATAAACTGCACAAACCCAGTGCCTCCAGCACCAATCTCCCCCAAAGTCCAGGCTCTCACTCTCTCTGCCTGCTGTCAGGCCGCCTCCTCTCTCCTGCCTCCAAAACCTTGTCCACTCCTCACCCGACTCCAGTCCTTCTTTGCAGGGAGGCGGCCCCTTTTATAAGTGCCCGGATGGGCTCCAGGTGATCCCCGACACTCCTTAGACACTCCCCTGTGTGGCGGAAGTACCGGCTGTGTTCCCGGAAGCCCTCCGGGTGTTCCCAATCGTCTTCCCCCCAGTACTTCCTGGTGTGGCGGAAGTGTTGGGGTTCCGGGTCCTTCAGGCATGGGGGCGCCCCCTGGCGGAGGCCACGGGCCCCTATAGGGTTGGGCTTCCAAGCCCTGCACCCGTGGCCCTTAAAGGAACCAGGGCGGCCGCCCCCTCGTGGTCCGAAGGAGGAATGAGCCCTCCTCCTGTGCTCCTGGGCGTCCCGGCTGGGCACCACCCCCAGCCGCGTGCCACAGTCTACAGAGGGCTGATTCCAAAACATAATATCAAGTACCAAATATTGTAGTATCTGAATGTAAAAGGGGCGGCACGGTACCGCAATGGTAGCGCTGCTGCCTCGCATTAAGGAGATCTGGGTTCACTTCCTGGGTCCTCCCCTCCGTGGAGTTTGCATGTTCACCCCGTGTCTGTGTGGGTTTCTTCCCATAGTCCACAGTCCTCCCACATTGGTGATCCTAAATTGTCCCTAGTGTGTGGGTGTGTGTGTGTCCTGCGGTGGGCTGGCACCCTGCCCGGGGATTTGTTCCTGCCTTGCGCCCTGTGCTGGCTGGGATTGGCTCCAGCAGACGCCCATGACCCTGTGTTAGGATATAGCGGGTTGGATAATGACTGACTGAATGTAAAAGTCTACAAATATATTTAAATCCATGCAAAGACTGGCATAAACTACTCAAAACAGAAAGGGAAATGCTTCACGGCCATCCCTAATCAGTTCCACTGATCTTTTTTCAAACTAAAGAAAAATTACAAATTATGTAAAATGTCCAAATATAAAAAAACTACTCTACAGATCATATGTAATGCAGAAGAATATTAAATTAAGAAAAGCCAAAAAAAACGTAAAAAGACAACTGATATTCAGTAATAAAGTGTAAACCCGTCTGCCCTTATCTTAATTTCAAAGATTTTGGGCAAACTCACATCCTACTTCAAGGACCAAAAGGGCTTGGTCCTTAATATTATGCTGTCTTGTTTTCAATAAAGTTTACAATGCACTATACATAAGAGCATTTTAACAAGCATGGACTCTTTGAAGTGTTTCTATCCAGAATTTCACATGTTTCAAAATTACTTGAACCTTCCCAACTGACAGATTTCAGGTAAACCGCCAAGACCTGAAAGACATGTCAAACTGGCGTGGAGTGAAGTTCATTCTGGGAAAGCTGAAAGGCAACTCAGGATCTTAGAATGTTTTGTATGGCCAGTTTGTTTGCAGCTTAGTGCAGCTTTTGATTCCCATGAGAATCCACTTTGAGCTTATGGGATAACTTTCTTCTGTTTTCAGAAACTAGTGGATAGTAAGACACCTTTTCACACATTTTGAATGAGAACAGGGAGGAGACTGGTTGCCCTTTTAACATACCTTTTTCTAATAAGAGTCTCAGTTCAGTTTTTAGCTCAGTTTAGTTCAGCTGGTGATTTTTTTTTTGCAAAAATGGAGCATTTTGTTCATTTCAGAGAAGCCATGGACACTTAAATGGAGCTTGCTATCTGCTTAGCTGCTGGACACTTTCCAAAGGGCTCAGTCTCCAGCAAGAAATCCCTCATTTCACTTTTTGATTAAAGAATATATAATCAATAACTAAGGAAGTGGGCCATCTGGGAAATGTCATCTTAGACTGAATGAAAACTGTATGAACCCATCCAGGTTGTATAATTCATTGCACGGTCTATATTTGCTGCTCTTGGTTATTATGCAAATAAATATAATTTATAAGTAAATGCTTAAACTCAGTGTGTCTGTTCAACTATAGATTACTAGCAGAGCTGAGATTGTTCATTTCTTGTCCAGCTGTGGACCCTTAAGGGCACAAAGGATATTTTATGTAATCTTCTATTGGTGGTAAACTGGGCTAAAGTAAAGGAATGAGAATAAAATACAGTCCCAGTCAGCAAGCAGATCGCCATTAGAGGTCCCTAAGGTTGAATAAGTGTGGTACAATAAGGACAGTGAGGCAAGTAAGAGGTTACATAGCTTGCTTTGACATCCCACATTAAGAAAAGAACTGAAGAAGTTAAACTGGGACCTTTCATGTTAGGTGCAGATCACAGGTAATCTGATAACACAATAAAATAATTTCTGTGAAGTAAGTCACCACTGTTCAAAACAATATATATCTGAGGCTTTTATTGGCTACTCAGTAAATAAATACAATCATCATTAACATCATTAACATAGTAATTCCTGAAATTTATATACAGTAAATGTTTGTTATTTGCGAAAGCTGCAAGTCATTTTGACTACAACATTGTCCTTATATTTAATTGTACTGGAATAATATGGAAAACTTTGAGAGAATTTACTTAGTTTGTAATTTGAAAAGTAATAAACTGTATATTTAGTAGTTGGTGTGGATAAAGTTATAGCCCTTCATGTGTGTATAAACATGATTAAAGGAGTTTCCCATCAGCAAGGGCATCCAGACATAGAAATTCTGCTCTAACAACCCCCTTGGATGAGAGGTTCAAAACATACGTGGGATATACCCGATAGTACCCCAAGCAAGAATGCTAGGAGTTGCTCAATATTCTGACTTCTAAAGAAGTCTCTTCAGCATTGAAGAAAAATCTTTTTGAACAGCAGCATGCAGAGCAAGAGTAAGTCCTGGTCAAAGAAGATAAAACATGAAGCAAAGTAGAAAGAACAGATATGAAATGATCAGAGGGATGTGTGTGAGTGAGAGGAAAACAAAAGCCAAGTACCAAGTACAGAGAAGGCTTTGGAGTGGAGGCAATAGAAGCAAACAGAGGGGATTCAGGCATGTGCAACAACTGGGTGAAGACTGATTTTGTGATGGTGGTGGAAGGAATGAGTCTCACCAACAGTCCAAAGATGATTACCTGAAATCTATCCTCTAACTCTTAAGACAGACAGACAGATCTATCTATCTAACATCTTTGAACACCCTTAGAAATTCAGTGACTCAACAATAGTGCACTCATTAAGAGTCACTTAGATTTCAGGTGACCATAAGAGGCCCTTTCCAAACACAGAAATTGTGAAAGAGTGCACAACTGAAGCAGGTGAGGCTCTGTTTGAGGACAAACAAAAAGATGAAATGTTAAAAAAAAAAATCAAAAAAATTGAGGTCGTCCTTTTGAAGCTCGCCCTTATTTACGCGCACCTTTATTCGGCGCTCAATTGAGGTCGCCCTTTTGAAGATCGCTTTTATTTATGTGCGCTTTTATTCGCCGCACCCAAATGAGGTCGCCCTTTTGAAGGTCGCCTTTATGTGCGCGCCCTTATTGACGGATACCTATCATGCCAGTTTTTGTTTTTCAGAAATGACTTAAAGACACTGTACTCACTGACATCTTGGATTTCTTTTTCACTTTCTCTCAAGGAAAGACTTCCACTTATAAGGGTTATAAGTGGCCTGTCTGTCTTCCTTTGTTAACTGTCTTTTTTGTTTTTTTTGTCTTCTAGTGTAGCCTTCGTCTGTTCAGAGGTGTGAGCTGGTATATCATTTGCCTGCCGTGTCAGGTTCTGTGGGAGCCAGCAGGGGGAGCTCTTGAATAGTGACAATACAAGGACCACTGTAGTCTCACATGACCCAGAAGTGCTTCCCTGAGGTAACTGATTAAGCACCGGAAGTACTCTCAGGTCCAGAGTTAAAAGAGAGCCCTCCACTCAGCTCTGGGAGTCGGAGTTGAAAGGAACAACACAACACCCGCCTGGAGGAGTGACAGAAGGATTAGAAAAGGAAGTAAGGATTGTGTTGTGATTAGGGTAACAAGATCTGAGGAAAGGTAAATTGTTTGATAAAAATACCTTCACTTAAACCTGGACTGTCTGTGTGTAGTCATGTCTGGGGTTTTGGGGCTCAGTGATGGCCCCTACAGGCCA
Source organism: Erpetoichthys calabaricus (assembly GCF_900747795.2). Taxonomy (NCBI): domain Eukaryota; kingdom Metazoa; phylum Chordata; class Cladistia; order Polypteriformes; family Polypteridae; genus Erpetoichthys; species Erpetoichthys calabaricus. The sequence goes on along the minus strand of NC_041404.2, from coordinate 149,576,770 downwards.
CTATATATATATTATATATAAATTACTTCAACAGAATTCAAATGAAATGCATTTACTATACACATATGCACACTCTTCATTTTTAATTGGGAATTCTGGGATGTTGGTAATATGATTAATATAAATTCTGGATGATTTCAGTGAAGCTCAATTCTGTACAAGATAACTGAAGTTCACTGCATTACCACTGCCACCTGTCTGGGAAGATTATGACATACTGCAAAGAAAATTAACATAACTTAATAATAATCACAAACAGAGCAGAAAATGTACGAGACAAGTAAAAAGTTATTCTATACACCACATACACAGGTATTCAAGTGTGTACTTAATGGTTGTAGAATGAGGTTAGAATTACTGGAGCTTTGACTATTCCTCCCATCATCTAAGCATGATTTTTAAGAGGTAAGAAAAAATGAAGTAGTGTCTGTTTATTTGATCAATCAATTTCAGCAACAGTTGACTGAATGAACACAGGCACACAGAGCCATGGCCTGTAATGAAAACACTTCTTCTACTCCAGCGTATTATTCTGAATGAGAGGTAAAGTGAAAAGTATAATATATAACAACATACATATAACTACATTTCGCGTCAAAATAAAAATTCAACCCCTTAAATAAGGGTTTGCGTTATATTCTAGTTAGGGTTCACCAAACTACCAAGCACATTTAAGGAACAGCATGGGACTACATTTCCCAAAAGGACTTACAAGGCTGGGAGCAGACCATTAATGGTGATGGACAGGTGGCTCCACCTCTTGGGGAACCGCCCACAAAATAATGAGACACTGGGAACAAATCTAAGCACTAGTAAACTACATAAGAAACAAAACTGACATAAAACACAAATCTAAACAAATAATAAAAATATAGAACAATATTAACAAAAGTCTGAATTTGCATAAGGCACCTTAATTCGGAGTGTTCATAAGAAATTAAATTGTTTACTTCATAAGGTTGAAGGACATAATAAACAATAAAAGCTGTGTCACATGCTTGAGATATTAAAATGTGAGCTTCATTTTAAATGTTTAAAGTTTAAATATTCTTGTTTGTAATAGAAATTTGTCACTTTTTACCCTCTGATAAGGTCCATAGAGGACTAGATTTTAGTGAAGGATGAAAAAGTAAAAATATATTTGTATGATCAACAACTGAAATAGTGAAAAATGATACCCCACGTGATTATGTCTGAAATTCGTCAATTTTAATCTTCTAGGATTGGCTCTTAGAGAGATAACACCACCAATAAAGAATCTGGATATCAGTAATATTATCATAATTGTGATCAGCAATTGCAAAATAGCATAAATGAACACTCAACATTTCTATATTATTGATCCCCTTTTTTGTCGCAGTTTTGTGAAAAGGTCTTACTTTAACCCCTTGTATCTCATTACAGGGCTGGTTGATGTGGCATGTATAACTTCAGGTCCTTCTGATCATTTTTGCTGAAGACACTTAGGAGGTTTACTCTTCATGATAAGGGTGTTGTTTCCAGCACAAATTATGTTCCAAAAATGGCCTAAAAATTAGGGAGTTTTAGATCTACAGGGTCAAAAATAGGGGGGAACACCAAAAAGCTCAACATCTTACAAAACAAGACATATTGAACAGTATATCATATGTGGGGGCTTTCTCGTTCCAGTTAGTCAGGAGGAACCAAACATAAGCATTCATAAGTGATTCTTAATGAACACAATAAAAAACTGACAAAATTATGTTGCAATATTTTTGAGGGTGCTCCTGAAATCATTATAATATTCCCCCTTTATGGGGCTCATGGCCACATCTAAATAAAGTAGTCAGGCGTAAAGAGAAACTCAATAGCAAAACAGAGAGTTTGCCAGTTTAAAAATCAATAAGGAAAATGAAAGAGGCTTGAAGAAAAAGGAAATGATACACATATCATTGTTAATTACATGCAAAAAAACAACAGGCATCCACACAGGTGCAGGATAAGTGGTGACATTTCATACTAAGATAGCAGCAAACTATTACACTGTATTCAACAATAAAAAAAAATATTCCCAGAAACCTCTGATTCTCACTTAAACACTAGAGCAAACCATATGGTTTCTTCACAGATTGTTAAAACTGATTATAAACCAAAATAAATTTTACATCGTACCACAAAGCAATTGTTAAGCACAGCTAAATAGCAAAGTATACATGATTTTTTAAATCAATTGCATTTTTAACCTGATAAGAGACTGGCTTAGGGTCTCAGAACAAGTCAGAGAGGGGATTGAACATGCAGCCTTGTGGATTACATGCTAAAATCCCAGCCACTGTGCCACACTGCCCATCATTTAGTAAGCATGTGTAAAACTAGTTTTGCTTTAACTGACAGTTTAAAAAGAAAAACAAACAATTCTATGCAAGGTATTCTTTGAATAACATAATACATATCTAATATTAAAGTAAGCAGCAAAATAAAGAGGGCAGGTCAATTCCATTTAAAATCAGAGTACCATAATGAAATAAAAACTCACGATCACAAAAACATGAAAAGCAACAATAAAACATCCATCCATTTTTCAACCCGCTGAATCCGAACACAGGGTCACGGGGGTCTGCTGGAGCCAATCCCAGCCAACACAGGGCACAAGGCAGGAACCAATCCCGGGCAGGGTGCCAACCCACCGCAGGACACACACAAACACACCCACACACCAAGCACACACTAGGGCCAATTTAGAATCGCCAATCCACCTAACCTGCATGTCTTTGGACTGTGGGAAGAAACCGGAGCGCCCGGAGAAAACCCACGCAGACACGGGGAGAACATGCAAACTCCACGCAGGGAGGACCCGGGAAGCGAACCCAGGTCCCCAGGTCTCCCAACTGCGAGGCAGCAGCGCTACTCACTGCGCCACCGTGCCACCACAATAAAACATTTTTTGCCAAAATTAATGAAGTTGCATTTATTTAAAAAACGTATTATTTGGAAGCATATTACAGTTTGAATATACAAAACAATACACAAGACTTTGTAACATCTACACAGTACATCTCTCCATTAGCTTACTTTTTATCCTGCATGTTATACAGGATTTGTTCATCTTGCCAGCCAACGTGACTTTGCAGATTGCTTTCAGGTACAGTATATTCATATTTTTGATTGGATACTTTGATTTGTGTTTACTTAAAAAAGACAGATTTCTGTTAAATAATAAAAAGAGGCCTCTTCATTTTAAAATGTCCCAGAAGAGAACAGTGTGCTATGAGGATGCACTGTATTCCTATGCAGAAAAAAATACCATTAAACCCATTTTTTTTTTTAAAAAGTATGGAACTAGCATTTGGTACTGGAAGTAAACGTTGGCTATCCGCTCTACCTCTCCTTTCGACATGCGGTGCAGTAGACTAGGAAAAACTTATGTCAATGGGTTGAAGACTTCACGATCAAGACTACACAGGGGGATCCATTCAGTCCTTTTTAAAATCAGGAACACATTGATATTTCAGAAACCTGTTATCAACAATTCAGGATTATGTATGGTATTTATTATTGATATAAATAAATAAAGATTCTATCTAGAATATTAATGTGATTCTTTTCAAAGCAAAAAATGATTCAACTATGGCATCACTCTGAAGAACCACTTTGACACCTTTACTTTTAAGAGTGCACACTAGAGTTGTGCTGTATACTGGCACTAAAAAAATCTAAAATTTTAAACAGTACTGTAGCATGTCAGCTTCAACGTGATCAAGGCTTCATAGGGAAACTCCCCATTACTGCTTCGATACAATCAAGACTTCACTGGGTACCCCCTTTATTGCTATGATGTAATCAAGACTTCACTGGGTACCCCCTTTATTGCTATGATGCTATTGAGACTTCATCTGTTGCTTCAATGCACACTTTATGCTATCAAGAGAGAAGCAGCGAGTAGTGTGGTGCAATGCAATGGACAGGCTATAGTAAGGTGTGTGTGTGGGGGGGGGGGTGTTTGAAGATATCTGTTATTTGCTTCGGAAACATTTAGGCACCAGTACAGAGGACTGAAAGCTGGTATTGATACCAAAGTCAAAACTTTATTATTGACCCAACACTAGTGTGCTAGTAATATTCTAAACTGACTACACCACCCACAGTAGTAATTTATGGTGACTTATTGGTAGCTGGAGTGCTTCATGTATTAACTAATATACTTTGTATTTGTATTTTAAATAATTTTGTTTATACTTAATTTAAACTTTAAAAGACCAAAAAATAAACTATAGGTTTTGGTGGGTTTTTTCTTCAGTTGGCTAAATAATAAATACAGCAACTTAACTAATAATAAGCAACAGACAGATGTATTCAACTAAAAGAAATTTCTTATTCATTCAACATTTTGATTTTAGTTAAAAACTTGGAAATTACAGAATTAATTTTACAGACAGGAAATAAATCTGGTCTATTATGGTACCTTCCAAAAATCATCATGTGGTTGAGCCCAAGAAATTAGACATCATTTTACACCACAGTACCAATGCAGACCATGAACTGCACTGATAAAACTGTATAAACACCGTAAAACACTGCAGTTTAATTTACTTAGAGTGCAAATACACAAATATAAAAACTTGCTTTTGAGAGCAAACTTAATAAGGACACACTTAGTGCAGAGCACAAACAATAAAGCTAATTACGAAGATGTTAAATTAATTTGGTATGCTACATAACAACGCTTTACAATAATCAGTGTAAACCCGGGAGACCAAATGCTTGCATTCCTTAAAACCTTATCTTTAACCTGACATTTAACAAAATCTAAAGTTAATATGTTTAACAAAGATTTATTTTCTTTATTAGAAGAATATTATCAAGAGCAGAATGTTCTCCCACTTATTAGATCTAGCATACTAAATGGTATACTGAAAAGAAGACCATTCTTACGCATAATATTTCACACTATGATCAAGGTAAAATAATCCCTAATGGATTTGTAAAGTTTGTATTAAACTACTTTCCAGCTATAAAATAAATTTAAATGTAGTAAACATATAAACTAATGATACCTTTAATTCAAACCATACTGTATGAATATCCATCCATTAACTAATTCTCAGAACCCATGTTCTCAATCACAATCCAGCCAGGACCCAAAGCCTATCCCAGCAACAGCAGATGCAAAGTGGAGCCAACCATAAAAGTCATGTCGGGTCCATTGCAGTTCACATTCATGCACAGATTCAAACTCACTAAAAACAAAGGCAGTTTACAAACACTAATTAATTATGGACGAATTAATTAATTAATTAATTAATAAACAAATGAATGAATGTCTTTGAGACTTAAGATGCCCTGGTGCAAAACCAGGAACACAGGTAGAGCCTAGAGACACCACATACAGTAGATGGTGACAGGGTCAGGAATAAAGCTCGTGCCCTGGAGTTTTGAGATAGCAGCATAAATCATAACATCAACAAGACACTCATAATGTGAAGAGTTTTATGTAAAATGTGAATCTGCTAGACCGAAATTCACTGCAGAGTACAGATAAAAAAAGTTTATTTGGGCCTTTTTCTGAATTTAGCACTATATTTAAAAACACTAAATATACATGTTGGAATAAATAAACTTAATAAACTAATCTCTACTTAAACCATCTGCTGACAGGAGAATACAGGTTTATCCTTAAAGTTGGTTCTAAGAATTCAAGGCTATTTCAAAAGATTTCAGCTGTGCATTTTCTGGTAATATGGAGTTTCAAATAAGAAGCTAGTACTGTAGTTCTAAGAAATGATGTGCATGCAAATGTTATACCCTGAGGCAAAATGTAAACATGGATCCAAATTAGATACCCTTCAGCTTACTCCAGATTCAGGGAACTAAGTACATTTAAAATTACACAAAGACCAACCGTGACAATGCTCCAAGGCTCTCCTAATGTATAAATAGGATAAATGCTCCTGTTCCAAAAAAGGCAGGCACCTCCTCACCTAATGACTAAACACCAGTGGCACTTGCATCTCACCTCAATGAAGACTTTTTACAGACTGTTGCAGGACTATGTGAGTGGTAGACCACCTGGACCCACTGCTGTTTGCCTAACTGACAAAGACTGGATTGAAGGATACAATTATCTGTTTGCTCCACAAGGCTTATTCAAACCTGGACAAAGCTGGCAGCACAGTGAGAATTATGTTTTTTTTATTTCTCCAGTGCATTCAAAACCACCCAGCCATCTCTGTTAAGGAGTATACTCAGAGATATGCATGTGGATGAGCCTGTGGGGTCCTGGATAATGGACTATCAGTCGGCCAGACCGCAGTTTCTGAGACTCAAGAACTGTGTCTCTGATATGGATGTAACGACGGAGCACCACAGAGAACAGTCCTGTCTCCTTTGTTCTTCACACTGTACACCTCAGACTATAAATATACAGTAACACCAGGTCATGCCATTTGTAGAAATTCTCAGATGATTCTGCACTTATGGGGTGTAATGATATGAGGGATGACACAGAGGAGAGAAGTCAGGTGGAGTACTTTGTTTCTTAATGCAGAAAGAATTGTCTACAACTTAACATCAGCAAAACCAAGGAAATGGTTATTGATTTCATTGCACCAAAGAGCCTTTATGACTGGAAACTATTCAGCGAGTGGATGAAGAAGTGGTGCACTCCTACAAGTATTTGAGTGTCCATATCAATGGCAGGTTGGAACTGGTCTCAGAACACTGAGGAACTATATAAGAAAGGGCAGAGCGGGCTTCTTTTTTCTTAGAAGACTGTGTTCCTTTAATGTGAGTAGTGACATCCTTGACATATTCTACAACTCTGTAATGGCCAATGTGATTTTCCATACTGTGGTGCACTGGGCTTGTTAGATCACTTCAAGAGAGGCCTACCAAATTAACAAGCTAATTAAAAAGATAGGCTCAGTTATGTGATGCACTCTGGGCCCCCTGGAGGAGTAGCAAAGGAGACAATTAAAACAAAACTTACTGCAATTATGAACAAAGCTGCAAATCCTCTCTATGACACCCTAACGCTGAGGACGTTCAGGACGAATCATTCAGCAGAAGTGTGCTATGAAACACGACTGGAGCCCCAACAACAATACGTCTTCACAATTCCTCACTGGCACTAGGCCTGCCAAGTCAGAGGTTTTGTCTAAATTTTCTTTCTTTTTTGTCATTCTGGTGTTGGTTCAGACCTTTGTGTGTGTTACTTATGTACTTATTTATTTAAAACACTCCTGTAAAAAGCCATATTTCACTGTAGGGACAAATAAAGGGGTTCTATCTATCTATTCCAATAGTTATTATTTCTTATAACATTATGAATGTGCTATTCAAAAATACATATTGAGCCTTCCTTTATTCTGTAAGTCATGAATTTAGATAAAAATATGCTTACCTTTGAACAGTGGACTGTACTATTCAATGTAATTTGTGGTTACCAATCTAAGAGAAGGTGACTAACTGTCTAATATTTGTTGTTTCAGCAATTTCTAGTATCCTTAACCATTTATATATATATATATATATATATTTGCAGTTGGAGATCCACGAAGGGAGAAAAAAACAAATTACGTATCATAAAATAGTTTTATTCCTGAGCTTTCAACCCCTATCAAGGGTCTTCATCAGAGGATAATGCTTAGACTTACAAGAATCAAAGGCAATATATAGCAACACATTCAGTGGTCGGAGGTGACTAAGTCAGTATGATCAAGGGGGGGGGGGGGGTTGTATAGTTTAATTATTGTGTACACAATAATTAAACTATACAACCCCCCCCCCCTTGATCATACTGACTTAGTCACCTCCAGTCACCCCCCCCCCGAATGTGTTGCTATATATTGCCTTTGATTCTTGTAAGTCTACGCATTATCCTCTGATGAAGACCCCTGATAGGGGTTGAAAGCTCAGGAATAAAACTATTTTATGATACGTGATTCGTTTTTTTCTCCCTTCGTGGATCTCCAACTGCAAATATGCAAACCGTATCACAGACCTTCTCTTCCATATATATATATATATATATTTATAGCTTGTTAAACACACTGAGGGAGTCAGAATTTTGAATGGAGGTGGGCAGAGCACTGCACCAGCTAGCAGCTACACATGAGAAGGGTCAGGATTGAGATTTACTGCCATGCAGAGGTGGCATCACCAGATGTTGTTCATCAGCAGATCTGAGTAGTCGAGAAGAAGCAGAGGACCGCACAAGTGCCTCCATTTATGTAGGTGCTGACCCATTGACTACTTTGTAGACAAGCATCAAGGATTTGAACTTAATATGTGCCGCTACAGGTGGCCAATGTAGTGATTTGAAATGAGTAGTGAACACCAGACATGCCTCTGCATTTTGAATCATCTGCAGCAATTTGGTGAAACATGGTGGTACTCATACCAGCAGAGAACTTCAGTAGTCCAGATGTGACATCACCAAAGCCTGGACCAGGACTTGTGCTGCATACTTTGTCAGATAAGGTTGGATCTTGTGGATGCTGTATATAATGAACTGCAAGTCCAAGAGACATTTGCAAAATGTTAAGTGAAGGAGAGCTGGTCATCGATCACCTCCAGAAATCTACATTCAGACTTGTTGGGGGGCGGCACGGTGGCGCAGTGGGTAGCGCTGCTGCCTCGCAGTTGAAAGACCCGGGGACCTGGGTTCGCTTCCCGGGTCCTCCCTGCGTGGAGTTTGCATGTTCTCTCCGTGTCTGCGTGGGTTTCCTCCGGGCGCTCCGGTTTCCTCCCACAGTCCAAAGACATGCAGGTTAGGTGGATTGGCGATTCTAAATTGGCCCTAGTGTGTGCTTGGTGTGTGTGTGTGTCCTGCGATGGGTTGGCACCCTGCCCGGGATTGGTTCCTGCCTTGTGCCCTGTGTTGGCTGGGATTGGCTCCAGCAGACCCCCGTGACCCTGTGTTCGGATTCAGCGGGTTGGAAAATGGATGGATGGATGGACTTGTTGGGTGTTAGCGATAATAAGCCAAGCTAAACAGGAATGGGGTGTCCATTTGTGTAAAGTTTGCCCTTAACAAGTTTCCATCGGTGCCCCTGTGTGCTCAGTCTTGTGGATAGTGATGTTAGAATGGACTTTGGTTTCCAATGACCCTGAATTGAATAAATTGGCTTTAAGGAAATGGAAAGATTAATATTTATTGCCCAGTGCCTACGTATTTTTATGAAAAAAAAATAAAACGATAAAATGTTAAGTAGTTTTAACTAATTTTTGAATACATATTTAAGTACAAAAATATACAGTATAAAATGCATCTTTAAAAAAACATTATTTAACCAAAATAGTGACGTACTCTACACTTACAATATTCACACTTAGAAAACTGTGAAAACACATTAGTTTGTTGTATTATTAAAATGTTCATTTAAAGATAATTAATTAACTTTGCTTAATTTTGACTTAGAATGTACATCAGGCAGCCAGCTTATGGCACTAGCAATTGCTCACTTATGCCACATACTACAAATGAAGATGAATATTGCTTTTTTATTATTTAAAATGATTTGAACACTTTTCAGTGCACTGCTCAAATGTTCCTTAAAATACACTCATGAATAAAACAATAAAAGGAATCTATACCTTAATTATTCATATCATGTTATAACCTTTAAATGCAGGTCTGATGATATAACTATTGACTTACAGTCCACAGGCATATTACTGCTTTGTTTAACATCTCGACTATGAAGATGAAAAAACAGTTTGTGCCACTTCAGTAACAACAGTCTTTTACAGAAATTTTTAAATTTAAAATTTGAACTGTTTATAAGCTGAAAGTACTGCATATGCCACACTTTAAAAAACATTTAAGCACAGAGTGTTCAATCCAGCTCAGAAACCCTGAATGTATAAAATGTATCCTTTTTGCCAAACTATACACAAGGACTGTCTTCTTCTTGATTGCAGTGGTAAGGCAAGTTAGTTTTTACTCCAGTATATATAAAGTATATATAAAGTATCTATCTATCTATCTATCTATCTATGAATTCTTAATTGATTCATTTTTAAAAATTGGACATGTGTTTTTTTTATTTTTAACACCTCACATATTCATGTACATATGCTGCGTACAAAGTGGACTGAAGCTTTGTGTCCAAGTGGTGAAGTTAAATGGAAGGTGCAATTCCCAGCAATATTATAATCAGAGAAAAACATTTAACTTCCAGAACCATACCATGAAAATGATGACAGGAGCCATGTGCAGCACATCTATCACCACACCGGAGACTGTTACAGACATGCAACCCCTTTGAGATCGCCAAAATATAAAAATGCTTGTCCAAGCATGAAACTTCAAGGGCAATCAGAACCACCCCATGACTGAATGAATGACCAAGGCAACCAAAAGGAGACTCAAAAGATACAGGCTTCATTCACTAACAGCAGTGACCCTCATCTGTTGAAACACAAGCCTATAAAAACAGCAAAGTCTGCAACCATTTCTTCCTGGATATTCCAACCATCATTCCAGATATCCCAGGCATTGGAAAGAAAGGAGCACAATGTGACCCTGAGAAGAAATCATAGACCATGAAGTACTGTACATTCAGTCCAAGTACCCTGACAAATAGATGCACACTCATTGTATACAGATGGATCTGCTTCTGAAGTAACAGAAGATGGAGGAGGAGAAGTATACATTAGGTTTAATGGACACTAGATCTCATACCCACAGAAGCTCTGTGTACAGCAGCAACAGCCATCCATGATAGAGAACACTAAGATGAAATAACGCCATCAAGTGGTCATGATTAATGATGCTCTTTTCTGGGCTGAGTGCAATTAAGGAACCCCGCAACGAGAAACCGCATACACTCTAATCTACTATGTCAGAACTAGCCACAGAGGTGAATTTAACACTCTAGAGGATTTCTGCACAGTGTAGAATCTATGGAAATGAGACAGCTGAGAGGCTGGCAAAGGAAAGTGGTCAACTGGACCAGGACAATATTATGAGGAAAAGGTCATCATCAAGACCTTGACACAAAAGAAATTGCAACAGTAGCACCCACACTTGGACCAGAATGACAGTTACTACCATTTGAACAGAGCCAAACAGGTGATAGAAAACAGAAGAATGCATGTCCACATGCATAACAAACTGAAAGTTGGCCAGACAGACAGATGTCCTTGTGACACTGGCCCAAAAAACAGCGAACACATACTCTAAGGATGCCACCACCATGATGTCCTCAGATCAGCCAAGTGGGATGACCAGACAACTCTGAGGATAAAATTATTTGGTGGCCTGGAGGAGCAACAGACGACAGCTGCATTTGTGCGGGTAACTGGTATGGACATTTAGCGGTCGACAAAGAAGAAGACCTTCTAGTGCTTCAATTTGTGAAATACTGAAACATTGTACAATAAGGTTTTGATTTGTAAGGACAAAGACCACAGCTGAAAATTCAACCAGCTGTTTTACAGTTAAGGATTGAAGTTGGCTATCATTACACACAGCAAGAAATGCAGTTATAAATGTGTTCAAAGTAACCTAAATAGACTTGAAACAGTTATGTTTCCCAATTAAATACTGTTCACTTTAAAAAAAAATAGTACTCACATTACAGGCAGTCATCTCAAAAATGTAATCTTGAAATACATACTGTATGCTCCATTCCTGGAAGGCTGCAACAGCTGCTGTTTTGGCTACCAATTAAATATTTTCTGTTTCCTTTTAACTGACTTGCTTGTTAAGAATTAGATCCCTCAATCGTTCCCTTTTTCCTTTATTCCTTTATGGGAGAATCGACAAGAGTCAGAAACTACTGGAGACTTTACTTGATTGGAGGAGGTGATAAAGTTCTGCATATTAAGAGTCAGATAATGCAATGTATTAAATAAAGTGATGGTAATTAGAAATAAAGTCTAAAAGGCTGTTCAATCCATGGACTGAGACATTTGTGCACAACTCTGTGCAAATAATGAGCTGTTCTGCGTTCTCATCTGGACTCCATATCTGCCTTTTTTGAAGACACAGAAAGTTTTTTCCACAACACCTGCAGCCACAGTAGCACACCAGGACTGCAGTTGGAGACCCCTGCTTTAGGCATTGAGTGTTTAATCCAGCTCAGAATAATTAAATGTATAAATGTAATCCATTATTTCAAATTATACATCATCAACGGTTGTTTTCTTAGCAGGAAAGGAAAAGTGAGAGAATTGTATTCCAGCTACATTTAATCTTTTCATACAATGACATGACAGCAAAATTGCTTCAGATTGAACTAAGTCGTACTTTATGCCTCTGGCCTGGAATGTCATCAGCATTAATTCATTAAATTAAAAAAGTGGACATATGTGTTGTGAAAGGTTGTGCCCAAGTGGTTAAGATAGTGGAAAGGTGAAATTCAAAGCAGCGTTTGAATCTGAGGAATACACTTAAAACCTACTTATGCTTCAATTTGATAAATACTGAAAAACCGTACTACGAATGTTTGATTTGTAAATACAAAGAACGCAACCGGAAATGCAACTGACTGATTTTGGACAACACTACAACAAGAAAGATATGCACTTATAAATTTGTTCAAAGTAACCTAAACAGACTTAAACACTTAGCTTCCCAAATAAAGAACACCCACCTCAAAATTAAAATTTTGAAAAAGTAGTCTAATTTCACATTATAGTCAACCTTTTTAAGGATGTAGTCTTAGGATACACAATACCAAACGTACAATTACTTACTGTTTTCCAGCTGCAAGCTAAATGAACACTAAAATAAATATCTTCCCAAATGTTCCTTAAAGAGAAAATACAAAAAGTGGAATCCTTTGGGGATTGCGATCCATTAGGAGTCCCCTTAACTGAGCTATACTTCCACAGCTCAGTTAATATAAAAAAGTTTACTTTAGGGCAGCAAGGTGGCGCACTGGTAGAGCTGCTGCCTTGCTGTAAGAAGACCCGGGTTCGCTTCCTTGGGTCCTCCCTGCGTGGAGTTTGCATGTTCTCCCAATGTCTGCGTGGGTTTCCTCTGGGTGCTCCGGTTTCCTCCCAAAGTCCAAAGACATGCAGGTTAGGTGCATTGGCCATCCTAAATTGTCCCTAGTGTGTGCTTGGTGTGTGAGTGTGCCCTGCGATGGGCTGGCGCCCTGCCCGGGATTTGTTCCTGCCTTGCACCCTATGCTGGCTGAGATCGGCTCCAGCAGACCCCCATGACCCTGTGTTAGGATATAGCACATTGGAAAATGACTGACTGACTGACTTTACTTTAAATTCAAACCATTAATCATATTTATAGTATTAAATAATAACTCAGATATACACTGAAAAAATTGTTTTGATATTTAATGTGAATGTTATTTTTTGAGCACTGAACTCAAAAAATGTAAACCATATTTCTCCATTATGTAACATTTTTTCACAGAAACACATTTTTTAGCTGTCAATTATAGTTTTTTTATATCGTTTTAGCACTATATTCATTAAATATCAATATTTTATTTTAATTATAATTTTGTTTGAATTGAATATTTCTAATATTAAAATCTATCTTTAAAGCTTTGTAAATCTTCTTGAGAAAAATCATTAACAATGAGCACCTTTGGTTTTTATGTGCAGGGACCTGAAAGTTCTGTTTATCTGTCAGTAGTCAGGCCACACAAAATTCCCAGGTTTTTTTCTGTAAGTGGGACAGCAGAGCCAAGAATTTATATTAGAGATGGAAGAAATAGCCAGATAGAAAAAAACTATAGCTTGATGACATCCAGATAAAGTGCTGCTACAAGCCCTTCATATTAAGCTTGGTTTAATGAAGCAGTCTGTCAAAGCCCTACCAAAAGATGGAGGCTACTTGATGTGTTTCTGCCTTATGTTGATGGGTTTATCTGAGGCAAAATTGAAAGAGAATATTTTTTTTTTTTTGCCAGACCTGACATTAGAAAACTGATTTCTAATGTAGAATTTGATGGTGCCATGAACAACCTTGAACAAGTGGCTTGAGTATTATTCAAAGAAGTAAATTAAAAGTTTTTAGGTAACAATGAAGCTCCACATGATGAAGAAATTGTGAAAAATGTATTAGTTAAGTTTAAGGCGTTCATTTGTAACACGAGTCTTATAAGTTCACTTTTTGGATTCACACTAAGTGAAGAGCAGGCTGAAAGATTCCATGAGAATATCAACGACATGGAAAGAAGGTTCCAGAGATATTGGGTTGTCAGTATGATGGCGGATAACTGCTGGATGATTCAAAGGGATGCAGCAGAAAAAGTGGACAAACATAAAAAACTGGAGAGGTTATATGTAAGTCAATATATTGTTGTCTTAACCTATATGTTTAAAATCATTAGATTCGCTAAATATGTTCAGGTACAGACTGACTTAGAACAATATTTTATGCATAAATAAAGTTTGTGATTTGTTAAATTTGAATTACATTTTCTACTCAACTTTGTACTTAAATGCGATTTGATGGAAACATTTTAATTACATGTTTTATTATGTTCATAACCGCAAATAAAAATAACAAAACATTTTTTTTTAGTTTAATTTTGCAGACTTGTGTTACTTATTATTTTAAAGCTGAAAACTAAATTTACACAAAGTAAATATATTGTCAATGATTCCATGAAGATAAACACTGGCTTCACAAAGTGGTACCTTGTAGGGGATTACAATCCATTAGAGGTCCCTTTCAATTGGGCTGTACTCCCACTGACAAAACAAAAACTACTTTATAATTTAACCATTAATTGTATTAAATAGTGTAATGTATTAGTAGTAATTTAACAATGAGACTCAAAAGTTCTAATACTTTTTCACCAGATAAAGGTGCCAGCAAGAGTTCACCTACTTATGTGTATTCCCAAAAAAAGTTATCTCGATTCCAATACTATTGGAAGGAACAATCGCCCACCTTAAGTGCTGAACGTTAGTGTTTTAAACCCTTGCACTATTAATGCATTATTTCTCAGCCATCACACCTTCACAAACAGTATACACAGATGCTTTCAACAAGGCGTGATGTTTTAAGTTCAGCCCTTACTACGAGTTTTGTCTTCTTCTTCTGCATATAGTTTAATGCCAAAATGGAACAGATTAACTCAAATACTGCCGGATTAGGAAAACCAAAAGGTACACAACTGCTTCAAATGCAAATGCAGCATAATTCAAACATTCTCACCGGTTTGCTGCCGGTTATCTTATATGGAGCACTAAACCGTAGCAGCACCTTTCGGCAACACAGGAATGCATGACACCGGCAACTCAAAACGAACTAATACAAAAAATCACGGGGGGGGGGCGCAGCCAACAATGCAAACTCCTGAAATTGACAGATATGTTCCAGCAGGTCGTCTTCTCCTACCAAAAAAAGTAGAGACATTGTCCCTAGGGTGACTCGCGCACAAGTACCTCGGTGAACACAATCGCTTAAAAAAACAGGAGACCGTGAAGCTTCACCTTAACATCAGTCGCAGCTGAAATGTCGGCTACAGCTTTCTTGTCGCCAGTTGCCGCCGATGCTGACGCCGTTTGAACCTGCAGTTTCGCGCAGCTGCCATTCCTGCTGCCACACAGGCGTTCCATCTCCAAAAGGCTCGTGTCTCCCTCGCCGGTTCCCAGTTTTACTCTCTTGGCTTCAGGCTGCCCGTCTTCTGTGTCATCCTTCCGCGACTTAACATCCCTGTTTTTAACATCCTCCGCGCTACTGGAAGGAGTTGCCATCGTGATTTTGATGAGTGTTCCTCTTATTTCCTTTTTTTATTTCAAATCCAGTTTAACTCCCCGAGCCCTTCCTGCCACTCGTAAGGTGACACAGGCTATTACGCTTATGCACAGATTGTCACACTGTGCCGCGTGTGCGTGTCTATGTGTGTTTCTCCGGCTTGACTCGCAGAGCCCAAACTGATGAAATCCCTCCCAGTTCTGTAGCTGCGTCAGCGATATTGAACACATTCTCAAATGTCTATATATACCTGCGCATCGATCTACAATACTATATTAACTAAACAACTCCTGGATCGCTGTCGCCTGAATAGAGCCGAGTGACCGTCATTTCTGTACTTTCATAAAATAAACTCTAGGCTTTCGGAATACAACAAAAAGCTGTAAAAAAAAAAAAACTGTTAAAAAACAGTAAAGCTTTGAAAATGTGCTTTAGTGCCTCCCGCAGCTCCTAAGAGCATATTAGCTACCTTATATGAGGAGCTGCTGTAGCTGTGATTTGAACAAATACAAGTAGCAAAATAGGTTAATTTTCATGTTGGAAATCAAAGGGATTCTGAAAGATAAAGCAACACAATAACATTTAGTAAAAGTGTTTTGGGTCTGGCAGGCACAGATTGTTTTTCCTTTAAGTGTCTGTAATTCCTACATCCACATTTTGAGGGGTATATTTGTCCAATGGCATTCAAATTCAAAATAAGAAATTGTCCACCTTTCTGTCCAATAACCATCATCTCTTCCTTCTTGTGTTTTGTAATATTTACATACAGTGTGATCAGAATGTATTCAGACCACTTCACTTTCTCACATTTTGTTATGTTGCAACTTAATGCCAAAATCTTTTAAATTCATCTTTTCCTTACATCGAGCAACACTGAATACTCCAGAACAACAAAGCAAAAACAGAATTTTAGGAATCAAAACTGTCAAGCGAGCGACGAGAATCACAGTGATAACTTTAAATACAGTGCTACACCATTGCTGGACGTGTGTGTCTAGTATTTACGACTCTTATACTCTTTTCTCCTCACATCTGTGCTTCAAAGAATTTGTGCAGTATATGAGTCACATTAAACAAGAAATACCAAACCTAAAAGACCATTTTCTTGTCCAGAGAAAAGTTATGAATGCATTTTCACTCAGAGTCAAATGTTGTCCAAGCTAAAGATGACAATGCTAAGAAAATACATTTAAAGAACGTCTATGGCATTCTTTATAACTGGCACACTGTCAAATCTCAGCACTGCACACAGACACTAGCATGTGAAAGCTCTCCAGGCCATTCTTACCACTACTGCTATCATTTAGTTACTCTTTCCAGCTTGACAAAGAGCCACAGGAATCTATCAGTCTTAATGGCAAGAAATACAGTAAAGTCAATCAATCTATTATAGATAGATAGATAGATAGATAGATAGATAGATAGATAGATAGATAGATAGATAGATAGATAGATAGATAGATAGATAGATAGATAGATAGATAGATAGATACTTTATTAATCCCAAGGGGAAATTCACATTATTATTATATAGTGTCCTCTCTATGTATTTATTTTAACCTAAGAAAATTGTGTTTTGTCTGCCACTGCACTCTTTTAATTTGGAAAAATTGTTTGATTTTGGTCATGAATAAAAATATTTCCAGCATTTTTTAAACGTTTTTGAAATTCTTAATGGGCAAAAACTTCAGTTTACTGGAGAGAAAAAAGACAGGGCACTTAGCAATACTCCATCAGTCTGCAGACTTGCGCACAAAACAGACTTTTATACTTTGTATTTCTGAAGAAGTGAATGCCAATGCATGTTTGCTAGAACAGGGAATTTGCAGCGTGAATGTGTAGCTGACATTATCTGCAGAAATTGTGTGATGCAATCCTGTCAAAATCGACCAGAATCTCACAGGAATGTTTCCAAAATCTTGTGGAATCCATACCATGAAGAACTGAGGGCGCTTTGAGAGCAAAAGGAGGCTCTACCCAGTATTAGGAGAGTGGTTCTAAAAATTTGTTTAGTGAGTGCATGTCTCTATAAAACTGGTTTGTACCCTGCATGTACCCATAATTATATTGAGATGTTTGTTTTACATGCAAAGCGAAGACTGAATTTGATCTAATCTTTCTATGTGATGCTGTTCAGGATAGGCTCTATTCCTGGTCATTTTTTGGATTGCCTATGTATTTACATAGTAGTGGTCTTGTTCGAAATTAAGTTTTAAGCTTTACTGAACTTTAAAATCATAACAGGCAAGCTCAACTTAGTCTAGTAGGTCATGAGAATTCATTTTTATTTTGATAATCCACTACCTAGTGCTATTGTTATTATTTTGCTTTAAACATCTGTTATTAAACATTTTAGAATTGGCCTAAGATTCAGTGAATTGATATACAGACACCAAGTCAGGTGAGACTGGGGAGCATGCACTGGTACAGCGTGCTGCCACACCCACCGCACAACAAACTGCACAGGATCCTAGTTGGCAACCCCCCAGGCAGACACGTGGTCAAGTCCAACCCTCCAGAAATGACCATCTATCTACCAGAGTCAGGTGTTACGTGGGCGTCCACTTGTCCTGGTCCTGTCACTTCGGTCCTCAACAATGAGGATCCTGCAAGCTGGATCACCCTTGGGGAATCGTGCCACATGGCCATAGTGCTCTAACTGACGGTCCCTCACAATGGAGGTAATGTGCCTCATTCAGGACTCCGTGAACAACACAAAGTCAAACCAGCGGTACCCAAGGATTGCAACCATATACCAAAACAGGAAACACCAGGACTCTAAAGACTTGGACCTTCGTCATTTGGCATAGACATCAGGAGCACCACGCACCCTTTTCCAGCGACCTCATGACCCCAATGCTCTCTCAATCCTTCTGCTGACTTCATAGGAAGAGTTACCAGAGACATGAATGTCACTGTTGAGGTAAGTAAACCTTTCAACCAGGTTCACAATTTCTCTGCAGACAGACACACTGCTGATGGCTGTGCCTAAGAGGTCATTAAAGGCCTGGATCTTGGTTTTTACCCAGGGCACTCGCAAGCTCAGACACTTAGACTCTTCACTCAGTCTCTCAACAGCACTGATCAGAACCTCCATTGACTCCGTGAAGATCACAGCATCATCAGCAAAGTCAAGATCAGTGAATCTTTCTTCGCCCACAGATGCCCCACAGCCAATGGACCCATGACCTTGTTCAACACCCAATCCATGCAAGCACTGAACAGAGTAGAAGCAAGAACACAACCCTGACGAACCCCAGAATCAACTGGGAAAAACACACAGGTTCTGTCTCCATTCTGCTCAGCACTCACAGTACCAGTGTACAGGCTGGCCATGATATCCAGAAACCATGAGGAGATCCCAGAAAGTCAATCAATCGAGTCGAAAGCTTTACGAAAATCAACAAAGGCTACAAAGAAACTCTGCTGATATTCTGTTTGCGCTTAATGAAAACCCTCAGTGCCAGGATGTGGTCGATAGTAGACTTCTTAGGCATAAAACCAGACTGCTCCAGTCGCTGGCAGGAGAGTAAGTCATCACAGATCCTATTGAGGAAGACCCTAGCAAGGACCTTACCTGGCACCAAGGGCAGTGTTATCCCCCTGTAGTCGCAATCCAGGCGATCACCCTTCTCTTTCCAGATAGGGACGACAAGTCCCGTTTTCCAGTCAGTTGGGATTATGCCAGTCTCCCAAATGAATGTTGTTTGCAATTCCAGGAGGACAGCCTTACCACCAGCCTGGAGAAGTTCACCCCAGATACCACAGACCCCTGCAGCCTTTCCTACCCGCAGCTGGTTCACCACCTGTGCAATCTCAGTGAGACTGGGTGGTTCACAGTTAATTTGAGGATCAGCCTCAAGAACCGTGGACTATGAGATATCCAACGTCCTACCAGAAGGATCATCTTTAAATAACTGCTCAAAGTAGCCAGCCCAGAGGTTGACAAATGCAGCGTCATCCGTAAGGACCGTTCTATCAGAAGCCCTGACTGGGACTCTCCAAGGAACTGATTCTGATGTGCGTAATATACAGAGACCAATGTCTAAAAAAAGTAATACATTAAGGATGCAACTTTTACTTCAATTATTTGTATTTTTGTGTTTTTCTCCAAATTATGAATGAAGGACAAACATCTCCATATACAACCAGACAGCAATACAGAATTCTGTGTCTTCTCCTTGGTGAATTTTTTTTTCCTCCCTCACAGACTGATGTGGAATGTGATGAATATAAGGAATTATAATCACCATTGGTTATGGAAGTTTTAAAAATAATTAGAAAATTAATGCAGACCTGTTAATTCAGATCACACTGACACATTTTTTGTACCTTCATATAATAAGTAGTGCTCTATTCTAACAGATCTTTCATCTGTGGGCTCTTTCATTTTCTTGCTGGCACTGTTGGACACCTTTACAATGCAGTGCTGATGTAAAAATCTCAGAGGTGACATAAAAAGGACTGCAAAACTCACTTATGAAGGATTTTAAAGGCTGCTTATTCATATATATATATATATATATATATATATATATATATATATATATATATATATATATATATATATATATATAGAATTGCATAATGACTAAGAGAAGATTTTTAAATTTATCCATTAATCCATAATGTTTTCAGGTTCATCATAATTCTGTCACCAAATTTTTAATGTTTATAATTATTAGTAAAAAATGTCTTGTATGTAGATTCTTCTTACACTTTTCCATACTTTATATTTAAAAGATTTTAAATTTATGGTAGAGACATTTCATATTCATTCGTTCTCAATATACACTTCCAGATTCTTAGTTCACTTGCCCCAGCAGTCTACAAGCTTTTGAATTATTAGAAAAAAATGTCTTATATATGGATTCAGTGACACTTTTCTGCACTTTATATTTCAAAGTTTGTTTAATTTATGTTTCATATTCATTATTTCTCAATATACTGTAAGCTTGCCCCAGCAGTCTATAAGCTTTTTAATTCTTCTAGAAGCTTTGGTTGGTTGAGTGCAAAGCAAGTTACGCACCGCTCTGTGAAACTCAACCACCAAGAACTGCCTAATCCTTGAATGATGCCTAGCTAAAGTGGAATTTCATCTGTCATTACACTTCTGTTGCCCCAGCATTATCCCTCTTCCTATCAATGGTTGATGTTCACGACTGTCCTGAACACTCAGTCACGCTTGTACTATCAGTTTTGAAAATCTCTATGCACTCATACACACTTCACCAAGCTAATTTGTTGTCTCTATAATAAATGCTTAAATGTGTTTGACTTTCATGTATGCCTCGGCAAAGTGATGCATTGTTCTCGTAATGAACACTTAAATGTGAATGATTTCCATATACACTTTGTTAAGACAATATGTTTTCCTCATAATGAACACTTAAATGTGCAGAATTCTAATATACTCTTGTTCAAGACAATATGTTGTCATCATAATGAACACTTAAATATGTGTGATTTTCATATACAGTACTCTTAGATGAGGTGATGCATTGTCCACACAATGAACACATAAATGTGATCTTAAGTTTCTTTAAAGTCTGATTATCAATCCACAAGACGCTAAAGATTACAATATCATAAAGGCTCAGCAAGCTAACTCATAAAATGATTTAGAACCAAAAAGTGCAGAAACATTTTGGATGATCTTTGTATATATGCACTAAATATTTACCCAGAGCTCAAAATAAAAAAAAGGTCCAAATTAGTTCAAGCCACCCTCATTCTAGGCCTTCGTAAGAAATGTAATGATTTACTTCATTAGGCAGAAGTACATAATAAAAAAGAAAAGTTGTGTCAAATTAAGAAATATTAACATGTGTGCTTCGATTTACATATTTAAAGTCTAAATATTTTCAATTGTAATAGAAACATGTCATTTTTCACCCTCTGATAGAGGTCCATAGAGGACTAGATTCTTAATAAAGGGTCACAAATCAAACAATAAAATCATATTCATATTATCACTGACCTTGAAATAGTCTACAATGATACTCTACATGCGTATGTTTGACATTTATTATATACTAGCCGTCCCATGTGGCTCCACCTGCGTAGTAGTGAAACAGGATAAACTTTAAAAATCAATAAACAAACAGCTATCGCTAGCTAAGCGGAGGCAAATTACATTCTAAAACCTGCCCAGCTCCCTACTCCTGACGTCACGCTTCCCCTTCCCCTTGACCTGCAGCCTCTGTGTCGAATTAGCCGAAGGTATCACGTCCTAGTGAGTTGAACGACTTCCGGCCTGTCGCTCTGACGTCACATGTGATGAAGACCATGGAGCGGCTGCTGCTTCACCACCTGAGGCCACAGGTAAGCCACGCCCTCAACCCTCTGCAGTTCGCATACCAGGAGAAGGTGGGAGGATGCCATCATCTATATGCTACACCGATCACTCTCCCACTTGGACAGAGGCAGTGGTGCTGTAAGAATTATGTTTCTGGACTTCTCTAGCGCCTTCAACACCATCCAACCTCTGCTCCTTAGGGACAAGCTGACAGAGATGGGAGTAGATTCATACCTGGTGGCATGGATCGTGAACTATCTTACAAACAGACCTCAGTATGTGCGTCTCAGGAACTGCAGGTCTGACCTTGTGGTCAGCAATACAGGAGCACCGCAGGGGACTGTACTTTCTCCGGTCCTGTTCAGCTTATATACATCAGACTTCCAGTACAACTCGGAGTCCTGCCATGTGCAAAAGTTCACTGACGACACTGCTATCGTGGGCTGCATCAGGAGTGGGCAGGAGGAGGAGTATAGGAACCTCATCAAGGATTTTGTTAAATGGTGCGACTCAAACCACCTACACTTGAACACCAGCAAAACCAAGGAGCTGGTGGTGGATTTTAGGAGGCCTAGACCCCTACTGGACCACGTGATCATCGGAGGTGACTGTGTGCAGAGGGTACAGACCTATAAATACCCGGGAGTGCAGCTGGATGATAAATTGGACTGGACTGCCAATGCTACCGTAATTCTCTGTTCAAGAGAGAAACAGAGCCGATTATACTTCCTTAGAAGACTGGCGTCCTTCAACATCTGCAATAAGATGCTGCAGATGTTCTATCAGACGGTTGTGGCGAGTGCCCTCTTCTACGCCATGGTGTGCTGGGGAGGCAGCATTAAGAAGAAGGACGCCTCATGCCTGGATAAACTGGTGAGGAAAGCAGGCTTTATTGTAGGCATGGAGCTGGACAGTTTGACATCCGTGGGAGATCAACGGGCGCTCAAAAGGCTCCTATCAATCATGGAGAATCCACTGCATCCACTAAACAGGATCATCTCCAGACAGAGGAGCAGCTTCAGCGACAGACTGCTGTCAATGTCCTGCTCCACTGACAGACTGAGGAGATCGTTCCTCCCCCACACTATGCGACTCTTCAATTCCACCCGGGGGGGTAAACGTTAACATTATTCAAAGTTATTGTCTGTTTTTACCTGCATTTTTATCACTCTTTAATTTAATATTGTTTTTTTATCAGTATGCTGCTGCTGGAGTATGTGAATTTCCCCTTGGGATTAATAAAGTATCTATCTATCTATCTATCTATATCTATATATATATATTATACATATTATTTTTAACCTTGTAGGAGTGGCTCAATGAATCAAATATCAGAATATGATCGTATTCATGATCAGAAACCTCAAAATGGCATAAAATGATACTCCACATGTCTATATTACCAATCCCCATTTTTTCCAAGTTTTGTGAAAAAGAGTAACTTTGATCCTTCATAACCCATTAGGGGTCGGTTGATGTGACATGTACAACTTCAAATCCTTCTGAATATTTTAGCTGAAGATGCCTATTGATTTACTCTTGTAATTTCCTGCTCAAAAAATGGTCCGGAAATGGCCTAATAATTATGGATGTTTTCTTGGTATCCCCAAAAAGCTTGACTTCTTGAATAACTAGACATCAATACAAGTCGAATGGTATACCATATGTGGGGGGTTTCTCATACCAGTAAATCAGGAGACACCAAGCAATATAAAACTGAAATGATTTCAAAGTGTTCATAAACAATTCTTCTGAACAAAATACATACATAACTCTGAACCTGCATTTTTCTAACTTGGTCCTTTTTAAACCAAGTAATGGACATACAGATACTAAAATTCTGCCACTTTTACTTACACAAACCTGACATCTTTGCCCAGTTCAATAGCATACATTAAAGGAAAGCAACACATGTTGAAACTAGTATTGTGGCAGTAAATTAATGTTTATTTTTTACTAACTTCTACAATTTTGTTACTTTCATATAGGTTGTCCTCAATGAAAAATATTAAAAGCTTACTGAAATTGTTTATTTTCTTATCCAGGTGTCCTCAGCCTTTTCCATTATAGGTGTCAATTCACAAGCATTAGAAATCCGAAATGCCAGTGGACCATAGCGTATAGTTTATTTTCAATTTGCGCACCCATAGCTGTACTGTTAATTGCAAATTAAACTTGTTTTAATTATTATTAATATATTAACTAGTGCACACACAAAACATATTCTTATTTACCGTTAACATGTACTGAACAGTAAATTGGGCTTACAGTTTCAGTGTGATCCCTGTCCGTCTTTCAGGGCATAGTTGTTCTATGCTCTTTCCCTAGGACGTCAATTTCAGCTGCACACACTTCTGAATGATCTCTTATAAGTCGACCGTGACATGGACATAACATTGTCTTTAGGTTTGAAAAAAATCTGTTCACACATACAAGGGAATCCAAATGCAGAGATTCATGCAAAGACCACCTTTTTCAAACATTGAGAATCTGGCAAACTCTAGCAACAGGCCATAATGGATGCTAAGTTCAAACATTTTCAGCGTTTACAAGTGTTCTGCTGAGCTCTGTGTATTTACATGTCCACAGGTGAAGATATTTTGAGCTCGATCAGTTGGATTTCAAACTCCTCGATCCCCGTCCACTCACAGGTATTGTCCAGATCGATTAAAATGAAGACATTGCGTGCTTTTACACAAAATCTTGTGAATTCCGTTTCAAGTTCTTGAACGTATTGAGCGATGTAATGCATGTTGACAAGCTGATATGACGATTTTACCCTCAAGTGATTAAAATAACAAAAGCTTTCAGTTTGAGAATCGCTTTAACTTTCAGCAGAAAAGCCTTTCATGCGTCGAACAAAGCTAACAGTGTTGTGATGTCCTGTAATGTCCGTTAAAGCCATCGCTTATCTTATCCTCTAGCACCGTGCAGTTCACACACCTCTCTTACACAAACGCGCGGAATACACCAAAACTTCCCCGCCACTGAGCCATCCCACAAAGCAATGGAGTAGCAAGCCCTTGTACACGATGTCCCTCTCCTCGAGTCGCGATCCATTCCAGACAGTCGGTGGGATAATGAGTGATGAGAAAGTTAACGGTTCTAACAACCGCGTCCATAATATACGAGACTTCCACATTTTCCTGCTGAATACTGCAATGAAACTTTATTCTGACATGCAGTTAAACTCATTAACCTCCTCTGCTTCCAAACCATAGCAGGTAGCAAAGTTCCTCTCTTATACCGAGTCAGACGCAGTATCCTTCAACAGTGAGACGCCAGCGATATCCACACTTTTCGTCCACGGCCACACTGAACTAAGATGGACAGATATGCGTGTTTTCCGACAAAAACGTCCGACCGCGGGTAAAAATATTGATAACATTGATTAGGCGTTGTAAGTTTTCTTAGACAATATATCAAAGCCACAAAAAATACGTAGAACAAACATAACCCCAACTACATTTAAAGTCAAAGTCAGCTGCTTTAATAATTGAGTTTGGAGAACAATGAAAGCTGCAGCAGAGACCGGACGTTAGAGTGGGCGTGGTTTAGAGACTGCCCTGCGCTTGCGTCAGTGTGTGTTTCGCGCGCAGACAAATAACAGAAACAAACTGAGCGCAGAGATGGCAAGGTGCAAAGAAGCGGTGGAGCAGCAGATGGTATGTAGAACTCTCTGGAAACATATAGTGCGTGTTCTAGTACACACACCTTCATGTCAGCTCAAAGGACACCTTCACTGGTCATAGCTGACATCTTCTCAGTCTTTGCTGAGGTACATGAAGCAGACAGCAACATTTTATGAAAGGAACAGAACTGTTCAGTTGTCCATACATCCATTATCTAACCCGCTACAGTACATCCTAACTACACCGTCACGGGGGTCTGCTGGAGCCAATCCCAGCCAACACAGGGCGCAAGGCAGGAAACAAACCCAGGGCGCCAGCCCACCGCAGACTGTTCAGTTGTGTTGTTTATAAATATAAGTGCTGACCAAAAAGTGAAGAAGAAACAAAAGAACCTAAGAAAAAAAAGAAGACTGAAAAGAGGTAAGATCCAGCAATAACTGGCAGTATCCTTACTTAATTCAAATTAAATCCAAAAAGCAAACCCAGTAAAAAAGGAAAACATCTCTTCTAAATGTTTATAGTCGTATTTATGTCATAACATAACTAATGTGTAATATATGTACAGTATGTATATACTGTATATATGTACAGTAAGTATATACTGTATATGTAGAGTATGTATATACTGTATATATGTATATGTACAGTATGTATATACTGTATGTATATATAACATACATATATATTGCTAAAAAATAATTTATGTCATAATATAACGAATGTATAATAGACCAGTAAAGACACACTGCACGATAACATGCAGTGAATACCCTTGACTTGAGCATTCCTAGTTTTCATCTTACTTCTCTGTACGTTTAGCTTTCATTTGTTCAGAGGTTGATGCGCTTGCTTTTCTCCACCCTAGTGGCCTGCTTCTTCTATTCTTTCGTCGGCATCTGTTCGTGTTAAAACTGATTACGTCAGTGTTTCTCTTGCAATTACTTAATATGTTTTCCTTAATTTTTCACTTAGGCAGGCACTTAAGTCTTCAATCTGCCTCAAGAATGATATAAGATATGAAGTGGTAGGGAAGAGACGGCAAAGGTGGTAGGAATGAGAACGGTGCCCGTATGCATGTGCTGCATGGCTGCCCTGCTGGCCGCTCCCTAGAGTTGATTCTACAATAAAATAAAATGAAAATAAAAAGAGGAATAACCTTGGAGGTAAACCATCACCCCAAAAGCGAATAGTAGAGGTCATGTAGTATATGTGTACCAATTTTCAGGTCAATAGTTCAAACAGTTTGCGAGCTACAAGTGATTTAAAATCCTGGACAAACAAACGGACAGCCACGGTAGCATTATGTATTGCTCAAGAATAAAGGGAACACTTAACCATCACAGGCTAACACCAAGTCAGTTAAGGTTTAGGGACATCAATCTGTCCAGTTAAAAAGTATAAGCGATAGTGAATCAGCTTCACCTGCTTTGGTGCAAATGAAAGTGACAACAGGTGCACTGGAGAGGCAACAGCAAGCAGACCGCAAATCTTATTGTAAAATAATGGCTAGACAAAGTACCATTAGCCATACATTTTCCTGTGTTTTTCTAGTCATGTCTCTATCACTGCTGTTATGTGTCTAGTCCAGGGGTTCTCTTTCTCTGTCCTGCAGACCCACTGTGGCCATAGATTTTTGTTCCAACCAGTTTCTGTTTTTAATTGGACTCCTGGGCTAATTAATTGAACTGTTATTTCCTAGATTCTTTGTTTTGGGAACAATATAGAAATTAGAAAACTAAGTTTGGAAAAAAAATTATTAAAATGTACTAAGCATGGGAATACTTTTCTTTTTAACAATATTTTCATCTTGATTTTCATTCTACTTTTCCAGGTGTTCTAATTGTTTAATCTACAATTTACTAATTAGTGGGTCTGATGCTAAAGTAGTTGCAGCCTTTCATGATTCAGTGTTGTTTGCCTGGGTGTCTGTGCTGCTCGTTTTTAATTGTCATTATTATGATACAATGAAGGGAACAAACTGTGCAGAGAAAGTGTAGAAATATAGTGAAATCAACAAAAGGATGTTAAGCATTTACATCTATAGCAAAAATAGAAATGCTTTAAAATGTCTTTTAAATGTAAAAATCATGCTGCTCTGCTTTCTGAATTTATAATAAGAGAAGAAAGAAAACAATACCAGCTAATAAAATAAGATCAGTGTTACCAGTTGTTGTCACTGATTATGAATCTGGTTGAAACAAAAACCTGAAACCATAGTGGGCCTTCAGGACCGACTCTGAGAACCCCATATCTAGTAAATACATGCATTAAATTTCAGAAACACACAGCACATAAATTCTTCATAGTCAGTCATAGTCCATCCCTATATCAGGTCTCCTTTGAATTTATTTTGGCTTCGAGGATGAATTGAGAGCACCTCTTATCATTCTGTTTGAGTATGAAGTGGTGCATTATGAAACCTGGAACAAAGGGAGACTTAAGATCCACTGTTGCAAAGAAGGAACTTACTGTATCCAAAGCCTCTTTCAGCATCACCTTAGAATTTAATTTTAGCTGATCTAAATTCTTTTCCAAACTTATGTATGAGTTTCTCAAAATATCGACAAATTTTGATGCAGTTACACTCCAGATGTTGCACAGTCCTTGTTTAAAAACTGAAAAATTGTCCAAAAATATATATCTCATGAATTGTATTTAATCACAGGTAAATATTTTTTAAAAAATCAGGAAATTCTACTATTTTATTTACTATTTACTATTTACATGCGCTTCAATAACCCAGTTATTCACAGAATAATTCATGTAAACCTTTTTTCTAGTTAGAGAAATTGGGTTATTGGCCTCTGAGAAACTTGATTAACAGAGGTAGATTTCTCTGTAAATAATCCAATTATGTGGCCATGTAAACCCATAACCGAACTTTGTAGTCTGCGCATGTATTTGCTTCACACAAGCTTTCAGCAGGCACAGGTAGAAGCTTCTGCAAAATACACTTTCAGAGGCAAATGTTTGTGCGATCGCTTTATTCCTTTTCCTGGCTGAAATAATCTGTCTCAGTATTTTAAATTTAAATTTATGTCAATGAGCTGAACATACAGTCTTAAACTCAGCAACATAATCTTGAGAGCAGTAGGGTAACACATTAAAAGTAACATGCGTTAGGTAGTCAGATTACTTTTTAAAGTTATGGGTAACCTAACACATCATATTGAAGTGAAAATCTCTGCATTGTTGTTATTATTCCAGCACATTGGGTGTAAAGCAAGAAGCACACATTCCAGGTCCTTTGCAGGGCTCAATCACACAGCCATGCTGCTTGCAATCCTGTAGCAGAAACCTATAAATTAAACACAATTTGACTAAACATATTTATAAAACACAAGAAATTGTTCACAAGCGTCATGCTTTTCTTTAGATTCTCAGTGGATGATGATGACGTTTGACTCTTTTGCACAGTTTAATAATGTTGAAGCATTTTGCCAAAGGAGAACTCAGAAGAGTGCTTGCACATTTAAACACTGATTATTAATAAACCGGGTTTCAGCCTTAATGGGGTTATTCACCCCCAACCCAATTACAGGTATGTGAATATATGTAAACACACTGATTTTATCCATGTAACCTGTCCATGGAAATTGGGAATATAATAAAATAATATTCTACAGAAACAAAAAAGGAGCTCTCAGTTTAAAATGCCTCAATAAAAGCTCAGTGCATTCAAGTTTGAATACCACAGGGTGCAGAAATATACAGTGCTATGTGCAACTGTCTGCAGGCAGAGGTGAATGCAAATCTGTACACATCTTTTTGGAATGAATACCACCTGAGGCCGTTTTCTAAAATTTGATATGCTAAACTGTCTTATCCATTCTGAAGAGAAGATAATGTCACTAGTTACACCATGTTTCTTCAGAGATTAACTTTAAAATACAATAAATATACATTTTTATCATGTGTTGCTAGTCACCATAAGGACAATCACAATGTCCGTGGGGACTTTGGAGCTTGTACCGTACTTTAAATATTGATGCAGATGTTTAGTTTTTTCCAGAAACTTGTCAGATTTAGCTGTAAAGCACATGCACCACTGATGTACTTTTAATAACTTAATTCCCAGTTAATTATGCAAAATAGTTTATCCCAATTTTAATTTGTCAGTATATTGTATTAGTTATCTGTATTTATATACTGTATACTGTACATCATCACATTTTTTGTTTTAGATGTAATATTCTCTGTTTTACTAACTGGTACATTTGGGGGTAATCATTTTCTTTCTTTCTTTCTTTCTTTCTTTCTTTTGCCCATTGTTGCTTTTTTAAGTTGCTTTCTCCATTACAAAATTATGTGGAGCTGGAATCTACAGTATACCAGTAGATATGGTATATTTAGCTGGAGTTAGTCTTGCAAGTGTCTCCAGTCCATCACAGAACACACTCATATAGGTGTCCATATAATTGAGTCCTCTTCACTCAAGCAATGATACTGCCTTCATAGTGTTTCCTGAGCTTCTGGAAACTAAACATGAATCCTTACCTCACAAGGAGTATAGAAACCAACTTTATTAGCCAATTGAGCCAATGGAGAAGTGACTAATTGGATTTCTGATGGTGAAGGGGCTTCTTCTTCACTGTGGGTTTCTTCTGTTTGAGAGCACAGGGACATTTACCTTGGGCCAGTTTGAAGTAACCAGTTAGCATAGCACATAGGTCTAAGGTGATGCACTGAAAAAAGTATAACATTGATGTAGTGCTGGGCGGTATACCGGTTCATACCGAAAACCGTTTTTTATTTTTTTTATGATATGGATTTTTCTTATACCGCAACACCGGTTTAAATTGCCTAAACAACGTTCGGAACGTGGCGCAGCGGGAAACTGTTTAAGTAGGGACCTTTTTCACTGCTACACCGCTAAACACAGATTTGTTGCACTAGGGCTCTTTTTCACTGCTACACCACCAAATAGTGGTATTCTGCGCGGTGAAAATGGACAGAGAGCATTCTGAAACTGAACTAAAAGTAAAGTTGAACATGTGATGAACAGAAGAACTTTTGCCAAAAAAAAAGGAGTCACATCCGTCGCCTGGAGATACTTTAGTTTTAAAAGGTCAGATGTGTAAATACTGTTTCTATACTACTGGATAATACTGCAAGCCAAGTTGTACTTGTTTTTGTACTTGCTAGTGTATGTTTTGCATGTATTCATTCTGCGATGTGCTATCGACTCGTTCAGAGATGGGCGCAACTCTGAATGGATGGCATAATTAAACATGTATAACGAAGATATTTTTAAAGTTCTGAACACTCCGTCAGCTAAGTTAATAACTAGTTTTAATTGCACAAAGACATTTATCGTGTGGTGATTAACACAAAGTATTTGATGTGCTGCATTAACTTGTGACGGGGTTTGAGAAAATCTAGTAAATTATACATTGATTTTAGGATGAAGTTTAGTTTACAACATTCTACTTTAATTATAAAATAAACTGAAAATAAAATGGAAATGTCGACTTTAATCTTGACATAGTCAACATGTCTAATTTATTCTCGACATATAGTTTGTTTTTTTCTTCCGTGTCCATATTTTTTTTTCTTCACAGTGGCCCTAATGCGCTTCCATAGGGCTATACCACAAACAGCATTATAAATGCAAGTTGCAGTTTTTATTATTTATGTATATTGCTTAGCTTGAAGCAAGGTCCATATTAATGCAGTTTGCCTAAATGATGGTACAGTTGGTAAGATGTCATGACATTGTCATCACCAAGATTGCACTTGTTTTATTTTATTTTAATTTGGTGAATACTGTGTAATGCACCTGGGCTTGAAGCCTTGAAGTAATGGTGCAACTATCAGTAATACTATTATCTATTTTATTGTTATTATTTATTAGTTTAAATATTGTGCAGTTTAATGATGGTAAAATTGTTTAAAAAGTCACTTTAACGTGTCAGTGGACAGAGATTGTTAACATTAACAGAAAGTGTAGTTGGTTTACAAAAAATATTTACTATTTATTCCTTTTCTAAGACGTGTTCAGTGCAATCCAACTTTTGACAAACACCTCTGGATATTTTACTAAGTCTAAATGCCTCTTTGGATGGTTGAAAATATGTTGTCAAAATCATAGTTTAAGCTTTTGCAACATTTGTTCAATTAAAGGTTCTGTATTTTGACTGCATCTATCATGCAATGTGATTCCTTCTCTTTAGTACCACCCCCTTGAAAACTATCACTTTATGTGGCCATGCAAACCTGGATTAATACTTGTGTGCACATTAAAATGTCTTTTTGTACGATGTACAATACTCTTGACAGTGGAATAGGTTATTCTTAGCCAGTCTACTGCAGTAATTGCAGTGGAAAATGTGGTTAACATCCAGTCATGCATGGGGAAAAAAATACTGTCTAATACCGTGAAACCGGCAGAATTTAGAAAAATACCGTGATATAGAATTTTGGCCATACCGCCCACGTCTACATTGATGTTGTTCATTCAACGTAAATTTTCTCTTTCAAGCAACTTAAGATTAGTCATTTAGTGTTGCAGCTTGAAATATTTGGTTTCAGATCTCAATCAAAGTAAACAAATTTGTTTGTACCAAATTAAGTTATGGTGGAGGGAATAAACGTAAAAATCCTATTTCAGTTAACTTAATATTTTAGGTTGTTCATGTGCGGTGTTTGAGGGGCCATTTGTGTATTGTTTTGGTCGAACTTTCCAGTTTGATGGCTTTCCAACTGCCAAAAAAGAAGAACAACTTAAAAAATAGATTTACTTCAGTAAAAAAACAAGTGAATTGCACCCAATCACTCTAAATGAATTGCCTCAACTTAAAAATTGTGGGATCAATAATCTAAAAAGAATTATATTGGTTCAGATTGAAAATATTAAGTGTGAATCATCACATTTTTTTTTTCAGTGTGTAAGAGAAAAAGAAGCTGCCAAATAAAAATTCCGTAAGAAGACTGGGATAGCATACAAAATCTATGCCTATGGTAATCTGTCAGAAAATTGTATCCAGTGACTTCTCTAGCTGATGATGACGATTCTTTATCACACTATCAGCAAGATTTGTTAAATTATTGTATGGTACTATACGTATGCTTTTGTGTACCTGCTTCCCCAATGTAATTTTGGACTAGGTATATTCAAAACTTGGATAAACTATATACACTAACTGAATAGGGCCTCCTTTTGCTCTGAAAACAGCCTCAATTTATTCTACAATATGCTGGAAATATACCTTTGAGATTCTGGAACCAGCACTCATGCCTCAGTCACATTTTCTTCCCCATTCTGGTGTTTGATGAGAACATTAAGTGAAGCTGCTGACCTGTACTTGCATGTTATACGTTTTGCAGCTGCCACATTATTGGCTGATTAGATAATTACCTGGATAATTGGGTGAACATGTGTTCCTAATAATCTGTACAATGAGTGTATGTTTAATTTAAATAGCAGAAAATCGCAAATAGAGTCGATGGTAAGAATTTTTTTTACTGAATTCTTGTGGATTCCAAACAATGGGCATGAGGCTATACTGACACATGTTGCATTTGTTTATTTCTTTCCAGGCAAAAAAAAAAAAAAGTAATTTAAAGGGTTGTTTGCTACTGTCATTGCTATATTGGGAGAAACATAATAACGAGACTCATAAAATAGCTCTGATATAAAGTACCTAAATTACATATAAAGCCTTATAAATTGAAACCTATGCTTGAATTAAATTAAACATTATATAGGTCTTTAAATTTTTATTCCATAGTGGAAAGGGGAGCAGTGAAATGAATGGCATATTAAAAACAGACGTAACATGGACAAGCAGAAATGCAGGATGTTTTTAAATTGTGACCGCAGGAGTAGTTCATGTCAAGTCTGTAAAAGAAATAAATAACTTAGCATTCTTGTTTGATTTTCCCTGAACTAAGACAGAAAATGACAGTGATCTACAAGGAAGCAAAGCAAATGCTAGAAGAGCAGTAGTGAATGTGTAAGAAGCTAGGAGACAGGAGTTTGAAAGAGAGCTATAGTAAAGGAAGAAATAAATGTTTCCAGGATAGCAAAGAGGATTGTAAAAGAAGTACAAGGTGTAATAGACGTGAATTGCTTGAAAAATGCTGAAGGGAATATTGTGATTGATAGTAATGGAATTAAGAAAATCCAAAAGTAATACAAGGAGAAGTTGCTGAATGAGGAGAATAACTAGAATAGTGATGTTTGCTGTGAGAAAATACAGTAGAATGGTGGAGCAAGTGGCGTAGCTGGGGGGGGGCAAGGGGGGACATCTGTCCCTGGGCACAAGCATCCAGGGGGTGCCGAATTGATGTTCCCCATTTCATTTTGGCAAACAGAAGGGGACGCAAAATCTTTAGTTGTCCCCAGGCGCTGAAAATCCTAGCTACACCTCTGGGTGGAGCTGTATGTTTTCAAAAGAAAAGGTTGCAAAATTACTAAAAAGACGAAGGTGGGTAAAGCAGATGGCTTGAACAGGTGGTGTTGGAAATGCTTAAAAAAAGGTGTAAAGTCCTGAAGGTGAATGGTTGATAGGTTTGTGCAACATGATTGTGTGTGAAGGGAGCATTCTGCAACACTATAAAAGAAGTATGCTCACTCCAGTCTACAAAGGAAAGAGGAATCCATTGGTCATATCAAGTAACTAAGCTTTTAGAGCAGGTAAAGAACTTGGTTGAGAGAGGGCAGGAGAATCAAATGATTAGATGAAAGTTTGCAAAAGGCCTTTTGGTTTTATACTTACGAAGGGAATAACGGATGTGATATTTGTTGTTAGACATTGCAGAAAAAGCATCAACCGAGGAGAAAGAAGCTGCATTATACATTTGTAGATCTGGATAAGATTTTTGACAGGGTTTCAGAAGAAGTGGTGAATTAGGCATCAAGAAAACAAGGTGTGGATCAGTAGTTAATGTCTGTAGCAATACCAATGAAAAAGGAATCAAGAAGAATATGTAGGACAGCAGATAAGATAGTAAAGGTATTGAAGAGAGTGTGGACCCATTGATTTTATCATGGTAATGAGTGGGCATACCAGAGAAGTGCAAGAAGGTCTGACAGAGGAGCTCTCATATGCCAATCATCTCATATTGATGGCAATAAGTGAAACAAAACTGAAGAATATACTGAGAAGGAAAGCTAGTTTGAAAGCAAAAGGCCTCAAAGTAAATTCAGGAACAACCAGAATGATATTTGGAGACAAAAAAGGGGGGGGGCGGTAAGGAAGAGGAGGGTGCTTAGCTTTGTGCGGTGGAGGTAAAAGGAGAAACTCCTCAGAAGTGGGTGCATAAAAGATGTACTGGTGTGAAGGGTAGTCTGTGGGCAGCAAGTGTGACCTTTGTAGAAAATGTGCGAGAAGGGTGCAGAATGCTGATGCGTTAGCTGAAATATCAGTATTGGCAATGGAGTTGTTTTGGAGAAAGTAGCAAAGTTCTGCTACTGAGGTGACGCATTGAATACAAACTGAGATGCATAGCAGTTATACCCAGGGTGAGAAGTGTGTGCAGAAAATGTGGGTAGCTTTAAGGGAAAAGTTTATGAAAACTGATTGAGGAGTAATAGTGAAAAGTATTGAGATGAGCATGTGACTATGCCGGGGATCCATTCTCAATCTGTTGCTTTTTATAAATTTGACCAACTTTTGTATAGCTTCATGCTGTAGGGGTGCTGGGAGAAACACAATACAACACACAGTGTTTGTAGAAAGTGTGTGAGAGAGGTGCAAAATGCTGCTGTAGTAATTGTAAATATAGATATCAACAAAGGAGTTGGGAACGCCAGAGAAGAACAGGAATCTCTGGATTACTAGGGCCCTCAGAAGCAGTTTCTAAACAGCATAAGCTGAAATAGAACTTCAGTAACTGTCCGCGCAGGAACAGGCTGTAAGCGAAGCAAAGCACCTCCTGAATCAGCTGAGCTCCCACTCTCACTCAGCCACCACCTACTGTGCAGCACATCTCCATCATACACCCTGTCCATCCACATTGCAAATCCTGCCCACTACGCCAAGTGTATTTTCATGGAATCACACCCATGATCCATCCCAGGTTGCACACTTTGAACTTTGGTAACTGCTGTTGGTCAGTTGGAAATGCTCGATATCTGGGTGATAAGGGCCCTCACAAGCAGTTTCTCTATAGCATAAGCTAAAGAAGAACTCCATTAACTCTTCACATGGAGACAGGCTGTCCACAATGCAAAGCAAATTATTTCCTTTGTCAGCTGAACTCTCTCTCTCACTCAGACCCCACAGTACTGTGCAGCACCACCACCATGTGCTGTTAAGCCCATAGATTTCCTCAAATGACATGCCAGATGCTGTACCACTTTACTAGAATCACATCATTAAACCATCACACACATTATTCTTATATACATACTGTAGGATCAGTATTTTTCTGAGACTATTAAATGAGGCAAAGAATTTTGTCTTATAATCAAAAAATGAAATACTGTATATACAGTCAGTGGCTAGAAGTAAGAAAATACCCCACACAGTTATAAAAAGAGCAGATAATTAAAAGGGTGGCTCTACAGTAAAAATTTGCAGAAAATTCCAAAAGGACTCATTGTTTTTGAGTATACAATGTAATATATAAAAATATATAAACATATATGTATATATACTGTATATATTTATTTATATATATTGAGGCAGACGGCCCGGCAGCTCATCCCGGCCAGGACGCCCCTGAAATGGAAGGATGGGGGAAGGCAGCTTTTTCAGGACACTGCCTCCCTCAAAACGCTAGATGGCACCTTCCCTGGAGTGTAGCGGTGCCCCGGATTCCCGCAGGGCATCCTGGGACTTGAAGTCTGGTTTCTCAGCCCTGTTGGGTGCCGTGGGTGCCGCCAGGGGAAGCTGTGAAAGGACCTGGGGAGTCATGCTTCCCTTGCAGCCCAGAAGTGCTTGGAAGTCATGAGGACAATTAAAGAGTTGGGATTCTCCATCTGACCCGGAGGTGCTGTTAAGTTACATGGGAGGAAGAACAGAAGCACTTCCGGGTCAAGGACTGCATAAAAAACTGTTGGAAACCCAGCAAGCGAGCCATAGTCGGGAGGAGTAGGACAGAGCTTGCTGGGAGGTGTGGAGGAGAAGATTATTGTGTATTATTGTGGATTTACTTGTGTTTATTGGTGGCTGTGGTGCTGGAGGGACACGATTTAAAGAAGAAAAAGAAAGCTTTTACCCTGTGTCAACGTGTCTGTCTGTTGGGTTTAACGGGGCAATAGCGACCCCTAGCGTTCTTACAGTATATATGTGTGTACTGGATATATACAGTATATATATATATATGTAATATATATGCATACAGTATATAGTGTGTGTGTGTATATGTAAGCATTTTTACAATTTCTTTAGAAGAATTTACACAGAATATCCAACACTTTTTAAACTTCATGTATTTGCAGTATCAGTTACCCTGAGCTACATGCTAGTTTTTGCATTTTCCACATTCTGATCTCTCTTCCATAAATCCATCCATCCATCCATTTTCTACTGCTTATCCAGGTCTGGGTTGTGGGTGCAGCAGTTTAAGCAATGATTCCCAGACATCCCTTTTCTCAGCCACATCCTCCAATTCTTCCAGGGGGCATGCCAAGACATTCCTAGATCAGCAGAAATATTTGACCTCTCCAGCATGTCCAGGGTCTGCAGTGAGGTCTCCTCCCAGCAGACAGGCATCCAGGAGGTATCCTAATCAGACACCTGAACCACCTAAACTGGCTCCTTTTAAGTGGAGGAGCAGTGGCTTTACTTTGAGCTCCTCGTGTAAGGATGAGGAGTACCAGTAATCTCTAAGGCTGTGCCAAGACACCATGTGAACGAAGCTCATTTCCACTGACTGGCCCACAATCTAGTTCTTTCCATCACTACCTAAAGCTCATGGTCATGAGTGAGGGTAGGAATGATAGATCGCCTGGTAAATCGAGTTTTTTACTTTTGGCTCAGCTCTGTCTTCACTATGACTGACTAGTACAACGCAGACCTAACTTTTGTGCCGCTCCTACCTTCATCTGTCGATCGGTAGGTCCCTTCTTTCCTCACTTCTGAGGAAGATCTTGGGATCTAGTACTTAAACTCTTCTTGGCTCTTGGCTGCAAATCACCAAAGTTTGGGCTTGAGGTCACAACCCGATAAAGCCAGTAAGACCACATTATCTGAAAAAGCAGAGATGCAATCCTGAACTCACCAGACTGTACCCTCTCCACCACTTTGGTACATGTAGAAATTCTCTTCATAAAAGTTACAAACAGGGTTGGTGATAAAAGGCAACCCTGACAAAGTCCCACACTTAGCAGGAAAAAATCTGACATACTGTCGGCAATGCAAGCCAAGCTGTCATTCCAGTTGTACAGGGAGTGAATAACTTGTAACAGCAGGCCCAGTGCTCCATATTCCTGGAGGATCCCCAACAGGAGACCTCTTGGAAAGAGGTTATATGCCTTTTCCAAGTGTAGATTGATTTCACATAATAATAATTGTAAGAGCCATTTTCCTTGTTCTATAAGATTCATGAATATTTCTTAGATGGCAATGCATAAATTATGGGAGGTTCCTATAACCCCCGTAAATAGAATCGTATTGGTATATTCTTGCCATTTCTAACAGCTTGGAGTAAATAAACATTATTCTTCAGTTAGTTAGTGACAGCCTTGCCTTGTATAAGGTGTAGAGGCATACGGTTTTTAACCGTGACCGCACGTTACCGCGCCTGGGCACTTGCCTATGTGCCAACCGGCTTATAAGCCTTTTGAGTGTGAGAAGTAAATATGTAAGAATACAGCACTTAATTTATGTGTTGTGCCGTACGTAAAGCATACAGAAGAAGAAATTAAGAACCTTTAGGTATAAAAATACTAAAGTCTTTCAAGAAAAGCTAAGTTTATAGAAGATACATTTTTCCCCTTTTTTTGCCATTTATTCTACGTGTGTAACTATTTTTTCTTTTATTCTTGCTTGGATTATTCGCTTTTAACTTTCACTAAATACCTTTAAAACAAACTCTTGGACTCTGAGAATTCTTTTGACACGTGTCTTACCTGTGCCTGATGACACCTTTATATTACAGCAGCTACAATAATAATAATAATACATTTTATTTATATAGCACCTTTCCCATGCTCAAGGCACTTACACATACTCCCATCAATCCTCCAGAATTCTTGTGAGTGTAAAAAGCTGGTCCAGGGTTCTGCTACAGAGATATAATCCACATTGTTCCATCTGAATCTGAGGTTTGACCAAGACATAGACCTTCCTAGGGAGGCTAAGTAGTGTGATCCCCCTAAATATGGAACATACCCTCTGGTTCTCTATCTCCAATGCACTTACAGCAAAATAATGTGTCTGCTCAGGAGTTAAATTCTTGCAGTGGACTCAATAATTGAGTGATTGCCAATGAATGTAAAATAACTAAAAGTGATTCACTAAATCTTGTAGAGTAGAGATCAAATAAAAGGGGATTTTACTGGGAAATACCCAGGCTAAAAGTACTCAGAGTCTCAAAATCTTCCAACAAGAGACAGTCAACATTTTGGAAAAGATGGAATTCATTTCCCTGGGCTTCTATACAAAGGATGTGAATGAGCACATAAAAAAGGCAAAAAAATTACAGTGCTACAGTGAGTTTTGGAAAACATTCGACTACCTCACAAAGGTATGTGCCGCCCTACTTCGAGAGTTATGCTGCTTTTAAATGCTTTTTAAGTACTTAGCTACAATATGGAGGCCATAAAAGCAAAATCACTGCGCCTGTGGGAAACCATGTTAATAACTGCA
Organism: Erpetoichthys calabaricus; assembly: GCF_900747795.2. Lineage (NCBI taxonomy): Eukaryota > Metazoa > Chordata > Cladistia > Polypteriformes > Polypteridae > Erpetoichthys > Erpetoichthys calabaricus. Next base: position 149,537,437 of record NC_041404.2, on the reverse strand, counting down.
GTGGCATTTAGTGATGTGCTACTGTAGTACTCCCTCCAGAACTTCATTACTCTTTAAGCTACTGTCTGGTAAAAATTGTAAATGTGCATGGATTGTTGGCATTCTACCGATTTAACATGGGACATTGCAAAGGCTACTGAATTCAAGCAACATCCCGTGGAGCTTTGTGGAATACTCCTTAAAAGCTTTCATTATCTATCATGTACTGTCATGGCACCATATGGAGCTCATTTAATCGAGGAGGTACCATATGGAGTATTTATCACTCTAAGTGCTGCTAAATGTTCTATCATAGTGTGAATGTAGTAGTGAAGTTGTTGAAAATAGATTTGTAGAAAAATCAAATTTAAGAGGACATAGATCACTTCTACCATATCTCATGTGATTCTAGAGCGGGATGGAAAATTTCATTCAATGAATGCACAGATTGCGCTTTTCACTTACCCAATCAGGTCAATCTGCTTCAATGTTCAGTGGAATATTTTTTCACTCTATTCCACAGAGGATAATTTAATTATATGTTGCATTTGCATTTTTGAATGACAAGGCAGCATGGTTCCAGCTAAGAGCACTTAAACACTGGTTAAATTTCTTCTGTGAGGAGTTTGCAAGTCTCGACATTTGATCCTAAGCCTTCATACTTTGGCTTTTTGTTAGTTCTCTTAATTGTGCCACCTGTAGGGCAAATGCCATCTTAAGGTTTCCTCTAATAAATAATGTACCCTTCGTAAACACCATGTGCTATGTATATTACGAGTAAGCACAGCAAATGATTAACTGCTTCTTCTTTCGGCTGCTCCCGTTAGGGGTTGCCACAGTGGATCATCTTCTTCCATATCTTTCTGTCCTCTTCATCTTGTTCTGTTATACCCATCACCTGCATTTCCTCTCTCACCACATCCATAAACCTTCGCTTAGACCTTCCTCTTCTCCTCTTCCCTGGCAGCTCTATCCTTAGCATCCTTCTCCCAATAAACTCATCATCTCTCCTCTGCACATGTCCAAACCAACGCAATCTCGCCTCTCTGACTTTGTCTCCCAACCGTCCAACCTGAGCTGACCCTCTAATGTCCTCATTTCTAATCCTGTCCATCCTCGTCACACCCAATGCAAATCTTAGCATCTTTAACTCTGCCACCTCCAGCTCTGTCTCCTGCTGTCTGGTCAGTGCCACCGTCTCCAACCCACATAACATAGCTGGTCTCCCTACCATCCTGTAGACCTTCCGTTTCACTCTTGTTGATAACCATCAGTCACAGATTACTCCTGATACTCTTCTCCACCCACTCCACCCTGACTTCACTCTCTTTTTCACCTCTGCATTGTAAACAAATACGTAGGTGATATTAAAGATCCATATGCTGCCTCAGTCTAAACTTTCATTATGTCAAGGAGACCACACAAAAACACAATCTTCTGGCAGTACAAAATATCTTAAAGAAATATCTGACTCCTTAGCCTTTTTTAAATAATGTTGATTTCAGTGTGACAATTTAGTTTGTTTACAAATGATGTGGTGGGTTGGCACCCTGCCCTGGATTGGTTCCTGCCTTGTTCCCTGTGTTGGCTGGGATTGGCTCCAGCAGACCCCCGTGACCCTGTGTTCGGATTCAGCGGGTTGGAAAATGGATGGATGGATGGATTTACAAATGATGCAGATCTATTTGATATATGATACACAGTACCAGCTGTATCCATGCATTCCAGTTCATTTTTGTGTGGTCATGTCTCACAGAGTAATTTAATTATCATTTTAGAAAGCCTTACAATTATTAAAGGTAACTGTTGTACATGGCGGCACGGTGGCACAGTGGTAGTGCTGCTGCCTCACAGTTAGGAGACCTGAGTTCACTTCCCGGGTTCTCTCGGCATGGAGTTTGCATGTTCTCCCCGTGTCTGCGTGGGTTTCCTCCCACAGTCCAAAGACATGCAGGTTAGGTGCATTGGCGATCCTAAATTGTCCCTAGTGTGTGCTTGGTGTGTAGTGTGTGTGTGCCCTGCGGTGGACTGGCGCCCTGCCTGGGGTTTGTGTCCTGCCTTGCGCCCTGTGTTGGCTGGGATTGCCTCCAGCAGACCCCCATGACCCTGTAGTTCGGATATAGCGGGTTGGATAATGGATGGATGGACTATTGTACATTGGTACTTATATACTAGCCAGATGTGAATGAGTATGTATGGCATACTGTATATACCCTTATGTCTAGGCAGACAATTCTCATTATCTGTGAGGGTTATGTTCCTGAGAAACCCAGAAGATACGGAAACCACAGATACGGAAGTATTGATCCTCTGTGAAAAATGGAGTTAAATTCAGGTGAGATATAAGAACCAGTGGGAGGGGAACAGGGTCGGACAGACACAACAGCTTCAGCGCTTGGTAAGGATCCTTCCACAGGTTCACTTAAAGAAACCTTGTTAGGACTTTTATTTCCTCTATAGTCAAGTTTGACCGTCTTCCTGGCAATGGACAGCAATGGGACTAAACTGACGCCTCACTAAACCATCCAATCAGTAATTCTGACAGGCGGTGTGTACAAAGGACAGGGACTAAATCAATGTGAGCTTATGACATGAACTTTCAGGGAATTCCTTGTTCGTGGGGAGCAATTCACATTGGCTGCAAATGCAACCCCCTGATGTCTGTCCCACCCAGTTCTGCAGCCCACAGCAAGGACCTTATCTGCCAATACGTGTAATTAGAAAACAGGTGTCACAAAACAGGTTACACTTTTATAAGAGTGGATAAGGAATGAAATCTCTGAAGAGCGAGGAACTACTGTTCATATATATGAATATATTGTGTATATATTGGATTCAGGAAGTATTCATGCCCCTTCTCTTTTCATTTTGGACAACTTTACACTTTCATCTGTGTGAAGCCTCTGTGTAATACAAGTAACGTAAGTTGACACTCCTGGAAAACAGTAAAAGATATGTAAAAAAACAGTATGTTTCACACTTATTCCATAAGGAAATAGTAGCATTACCAAGTGTACAGAGTACAGTAGAATTCTTACTATTCCACCAGCATGCAACATGTTGCCAATGAAAACACAAATCAACTTACCTGATGTACTCCTTATTCAAGTTCATTTAGGCTCCAATTATATGCATTAGTAGATTATTGATTTTGCTGCTGTCAGGATTGTTTCTAGCTCACCAACACCTTGCAGGGGAAAACACTTGTTTAGAATATGGGTGGATGGTTTTAAAATATCCACAAACGTATTTTTACCAAAATGCACTAAACACAAGATGGTCTGTGGGTGTTTTCTTGCAATACCACAGTAGTTATCAAGGTGAAGTACATTATAATGGAATAATGGAAGAATTAAATGAATCCTGATTAAATGTGTTGAGGTTTTAAGTAGAAATGTTTTCTCATCATAAAACAATATCATTTTAGAATACTGTAAAGTAGAAAATGAGAGCCGTGTCCAAATACTTTGATGTCAAATGTAAGGGTGTTGGGCTCCATCAAGGCTGTATCTTGTCACAGTTCCTGTTTGTGGTTTTCATGGACAGGATTTCAAGGCACAGTCAAGGATATGAGGGTGTCCAGTTGGGGAGGCTAGGGCATCTGCTGCTGGAGTATGTGAATAGGCTCTATTGTTGGCATGGAGCTGGACAGTTTGACATCTGTGGTGGAGCGACGGGCGCTGAGCAGGCTCCTGTCAATCATGGAGAATCCACTGCATCCACTAAACAGTATCATCTCCAGACAGAGGAGCAGCTTCAGTGACAGACTGCTGTCACCGTCCTGCTCCACTGACAGACTGAGGAGATCGTTCCTCCCCCAAACTATGCGACTCTTCAATTCCACCCGGGGGGGGGGGGTAAACGTTAACATTATTCAAAGTTATGGTCTGTTTTTACCTGCATTTTTATTACTGTTTAATTTAATATTGTTTTTTGTATCAGTATGCTGCTGCTGGAGTATGTGAATTTCCCCTTGGGATTAATAAAGTATCTATCTCTCTATCTATCTATCTATCTCTCTATCTATCTATCTATCTATCTATCTATCTATCTATCTATCTCTCTCTCTCTCTATCTATCTATCTATCTATCTATCTATCTATCTATCTATCTATCTATCTATCTATCTATCTATCTATCTATCTATCTATCTATCTATCTATCTATCTATCTATCTATCTATCTATCTATCTATCTATCTATCTATCTATCTATCTATCTATCTATCTATCTATCTATCATTGCTTTTTGCAGATGATGTTGTCCACCTTTCCTCATTTGTTAGTTGTAGTCACACACTCATGTGTGAAGCAGCAGGGGTGAGGATCAGGACCTCAAAACTCGGAGGTCATGGTACTCTCTCAGAAAAGAGTGGATTGCCCTGTTCGGGTGAGGAACCCTGGATGGGGAAGTTGAAGTATCTCAGGTTCTTTTTCCCACAAGTGATGGAAAAAAAGAACGTGAGATCGACAAGCAAATTGGAGTGGCAGTAGCTGGTATGTGGGAGTTGTACTGGTTTGTGTTGGTAAAGCGCGAGTTTAGCCTATAGACAAAACACTTGGTTTACCAGTGGATCTACATACCTGTTCTCGCCTCTAGTCATAAGCTTCAGGTAATGACTGAAACAATGAGATCATGAGTACAAGCGACAGAAATGAGGTTTCTTCTCTGGGTGGCTGCTGCTGACATTCCATGTTAGGGTGAGAAACTCAGAAATTTTGGAAGTTGCTGCTTCTCCGGATCAAGAGGAGCCAGTTGAGTTGAGCCAGCTGGATCCTCCTAGAGCTGCTATGGGCACATCCCACTGGGTGGAGACCCTGTGTCAGACCCAGGACACGCTGAAGGGATTATGTCTCTCAGCTGATTTGGGAACACCTGGGAATTCTCCAGAAAGACCTGGAATCTGTAGCTGGGGACATTGACATCTGGATTGACCTGCTTGGCCTCTTGACACTGTGACCCTCACCTGAAAAGTGGTTTCAGAAATTGAGATGAAATTAGACGAGATAAAGCAGAAAATCAAAGTTGAAGAGGAAGAGAGGTTTCTGCTGCATACAAACTGACAAATATCTTGACTTGCCAAGAGTACGGTATAACAGATCAGACCTCTTGGAGACTGCAGTTAGTGGGTTTCATTTCTAGTTTAAAAGATTAAGACTATATAAAGACAGGAAAGAACGATTTTTCACTAAGCTTTATAATAAATGTACCACTTCAGCTTTACTAGCTCAAAATTTCTCTGCAGGCACCTCAAAGGTATTAAATTAATCCCAGGATGGCTTAGTTCTGAATTTCACAGATGAGGTCATTCTCACATTTTAAATAAACTATATGGTTTTACATCAGTATTCCTGGATCATACAAATGCAAATGAGGCTTTCTGTCTTGTTGAACTTAATAATGCAAAGTATATGCTCAACTGAGAAACTCTAGCTGTTCTACAAAATAATAGGGCAAAAAGAGACTTGAATGTGCATTAATTAAAAAAGTGTAAGGAAATTAATTATTAAAGACAGATAAACTGCTGTGTAAAGCTCCAACCAATCATCACTGCTGCTTTAAGCATTTTCTGGATGTTTCTGGTTACATGCATAATACTGCAAAAAACTGCAGCAGATGGTAGGTCCATATATTTTAATTCCACTAAAAATGTTCACATTTTATTTGTTCATGCTTAATCTGTAAGATTTACTTTCTGCTTCTTCCTTTATTCAAGTACTAGCAAAATACCCGCGCTTCGCAGCGGAGAAGTAGTGTGTTAAAGAGATTATGAAAAAAAAAGGAAACATTTTAAAAATAACGTAACATGATTGTCAATGTAATTGTGTTGTCATTGTTATGAGTGTTGCTGTGTTTTATATATATAAAATACACACACACACATATAAACATATATATACATATACATATACACATATATATACATATCTACATATATATATATATACATATACACATCCACATATCAACATATATATATACACATATATACACACACACACGCTTTATGGGTGATGATTGTTTTACTCTTTTTATCTTTATTTTATTTTATTGTAGAATCAACGCCTATCTGTGCACAGCAGGGCAGCCGTGGGCGGATGCGTATGGTGTATTCACTCCATGTTATCGTGCATTGCGCTGTCAGTGGTATTTTGATAAAAGAATTTGAACAACATATAAGAAGCGTATAAATTATTAAACAGTAAAACATTAACATTTAAGAAGTAAAGTTACATTAAGTACTACTGCAGTGCCTTCGGGTATACCTCATTTTTTGTTTGCCCATTACATGCTTAAATGTATACATTTTTTGGTGCACCTACCCGAGAACACGCGACATATAACAGAGCGTGGGAGAAGCATGGATTTTAAACACGCGTTGAGTTGATCTGCTGGTCTCCCTCGTGGAATAACTGGTAATGTTTGACTAAAATCTACAGCGAGTAAAACGACATTACCTCCTATTTTTTTTTTACGATCTCTGAGATCTTGCTTTTTTCGGTTCAAGGCTTCATAAGCTCTTTTATGTTGTATGGTGTACTTATCCCAAGCCATAATCTTTGAATGTTGCAAGACTTTCGCCTTGTATGTAGATCGGGGTAATTACATTCATTGCATTCCTAGTGTGAATCACAATCTGATTGTATGGGTGGTTACCTGGCACTGTAGGGTTGCCACCCGTCCTTTAAAATACGGAATCATGCCGCGTTTGAGAATGAAATTGCGCGTCCCGTTTTGAATCAATACTGGATGGGATTTATCCCGTATTTTTTTTATCATTTTTTTTTTAAAGCAGCGTCTCATGCAAATCATCCCACACGCATTTTATGAAGATGCCTCCTTTCCTAGTTTTGATTGGGTAATACTTGATGTCATCGTTAGTTTGATTGGTGTTTTTAACTGTCCAGTGAGGAGGGCGTGTCTTTTAAGTACAGTCTGCAAAGTGTTGGCACTGAGATGTGGCGTCAGCGCCATAGTTGAAGCCCCTAACGTTGCGGTCAGCAAGTCGGCTAACATCCGCCATGTGCCGTCTTTCAGTTGCGAGAAGCAGATCATAGAATGGTTGAAACTGTTGCCCCTAACGTTGCGCCACGGCGTGTGGTTCGTTTATACCTCGTGTCTTCTCATTAAACTTTTATCTCGCGAATATGTTATTGCAATCCGCAGCGGGAGCGTTTCTATAAACTTAATTTAAACTTACGTTTTACACCGTGCTTTGTTTCCCTTATGAACATGCTTGTATGCTTAACTCGCTCCGTTCTCAATTGTTTAATTAATTTTTTGCTCTTCGCTGTTTGCGGCTCTTCCTCCATTTCCCCCTACTTCGTTCTTTTATCTCGCGAATATGTTATTGCAATCCTTAACGGGAGCGTTTCAATAAACTGATTGAAAATAGTTTTGCATTTACCTTTTTAGTAAAAGGCGAGCTTTTAAGCCTGAGAAATCACCCCGTAAATGCACACGTTTAATTGCACATGTGTTAATATGTATGCTTACACAGTATTAAAAGACAGTCAAAAATTAATGTCATTTACCTTCGTTCCCGCGTGTGACTCGTGCTGTAAATGTCTTCCTTGTTTTTAGTTCACGTGATTACGTAGGAGGCGTGATGACGCGATACGTGACTCCGCCTCCTCCATTACAGTGTATGGACAAAAAATATGTTCCAGTTATGACCATTACGCTTTGAATTTCGAAATGAAACCTGCCTAACTTTTGTAAGTAAGCTGTAAGGAATGAGCCTGCCAAATTTCAGCCTTCCACCTACACGGGAAGTTGGAGAATTAGTGATGAGTGAGTCAGTCAGTCAGTCAGTGAGGGCTTTGCCTTTTATTATTATAGATTGACAGTAATGATTAGATTGACAATTTCTTTATTGTGTTGTAGATTTAATATTAAATGGACAAATATACCATTTTTTGTCCATAAGTCTACACCCAGTTACCCATAATGACAAAATGAAAATGTGTTTTTGAAGAATTACAAACTCTCTTATTATATAAAAAAATCCTGTAACGTGACGAGACTTTTTGGAGACGAGACTTTTTGGAAGAGAGATTCTTTCAAGTCCTGCGAGACGAGACTTTTACCTTGACATTTTTTCAAGTCACGCCCTCCTCTCAAACATTTTCAAACAAGGCCTCACCTCTCATTCGTGTGAATGCTTTTGTCAGGCACACTTCCTGCGCACTCAGCTCTTATACATTTTAACGTTTTCCTCACTTTAAGTTCCCAATTAAAGAAGACGTATTATGTCCAAATCTTATTGAAGAATTTCATCACGAAGGGTTATCAACATAAAAAATGAATACACATGCAATCCTAGCACCGAGAAACGAGGAAGTCAAATGAATTAACGGCAAAAATGTTGATCGGTTACACATTAAATTGGTTAAATGCGTCCAAAAATGTCAAACGGTTACACAGCAAATTGTTTTAAGTGCATATCAATAGACTAAGCTGAAACAGTTGGTGGTGATCATGCGGAAGATGAAAAAAACAACTTACAATATCCCGAAGAATATCTAGAACCGTTAACAACGTCTTCCACTGCACAAATTACTGTAGAAAGAAGGATGTATCCAAGAAAGGTTATGTAGTACATCTTCCGTGGATAACATTAGACAACAAAGGAGATCTTGATATGCCATTCATATTAAAACGTTAACAGTTTCCCATTAGAATAGCTTTTGCAAAGACAATTAACAAATCTCAGAGCCAAACATTTGAAAAAGTCATTTTATTTAATAGAGAGAAAGAAATGAAATTCAATCATGGGCAGTTATACGTCTCATTGGTGCATATGTAACAATTCCCATGAAAATAAAAATCAGTTTAAATTGTACGTCCGTATCCCCATATGCGAGCAGCAGAACTGCAAAGAGGCTAGCGCGTAGCGCAGGCTGGGGGTTTGGCGACAGAAGCGAGCAGGGGGCAAAGCCCCCTAGTTTTATTAAAAATCAAAAACTGATTCTGTAGATGTTGGATGATGCAGCTGGACAATAACCCTGAACATCTACTACAGAAAGGCTTTAAAGAAAGAAAGTCTACTTTGTGGAGTGGCTCTGTCACCTTAACCCAACAGAGATGCTGTGGAATGATCTCGAGAGAGGCATTCACACCAGACATCCTAAGAAAATGGCTGACCTGAAGTAGTTCTATGAAGAAGAATGTTCGAAAATTCCAATTGAATTTCATGCAGGTCTCATCCACAGTTACTGGAAGCTCTTGTGAGAGGTTTATTGCTGTCGAAGGAGGTTTGACCATTTATTAATAATCCAAAGGTTTGCTTACTTTTTCCCACAGCACGCTGTAAATGCTTAATGGGTGTGCTCAATAAAGACATGAAAGACTGTAAATGTGCATGTGACCTTAGCGTTAGCATATTGCAGTCTTTCTCAAAGTGGGCGATAACGCCCCCTTGTGGGCGCTTTAGGCCTACAGGGGGGCGTTAAAGGGCCCAGAGAAAATTGGGGGGTGTTGAAGCGGTTTAGGGGGGCGATGGCTGATTTGTGTTTTTTTTCTAATATTTTAAAATTTAAACTAAAATCAAAACCTACCTACTATACTACATCGATTATTTCGTTCTTATTCCTGTCCTGTTTGATTGTATAAATATAAATAATTTATCATGGCTTTCGTAGGTAGCCCATGAGCAGTCAGGTTTTAACAAGTTTTTATTAAACAACGCGGCCGGATCATCGATACTTGTTCTAACTGATTCCGGTCATTTTTATCGAAAATAAAAAATATAGAAAATAAAAAATATCGAATTAAAAAATGTCGAAATTTTCGTATAAATAAAAAATTAATCTTAGCCCTCGCCTTAACCCCCTAAACCAATTTTTTATTTATACTAAAATTTCGACATTTTTTAATTCGATATTTTTTATTTTCTATATTTTTTATTTTCAATAAAAATGACGGTTACTGTTCTAACTTGCTCAGTACGAATTCCGTCGAATGAGGTAAATGAGTTTGTGCATGTTTGTCTTATTCCTGTCGGTGCGTGCTGTATTTTAATCCTATATGAGAGCGCGTAATACTTCTTTTATTTTCATTAGCGTTTTTGCGCGCAATCGTTAGAAAGTTTTTTAAGCTTGATACTTTACTCATGTATTTGTAAAGACAAAACCATGTCGGAAGCAAAAAAGGAGAGATGGCAATACAGTGCGGAATATATTAAATACGGATTTTTTGAAAATCCCACAAATCCATCTTCACCTATGTGCCTTCTTTGTCAAAAAACATTTTCGAATGAAGCGATGAAGCCTTCTAGGCTACAAGATCATTTGAATAAAATGCATCCAGATAAGAAAGAAAAAAATGTGGCCTATTTTCAAGACCTAGAAAAGAAGTACATAGCTCAGCCAACTGTATCAAAACTTTTTTCAGCGGCTTCTAAGCAAGACGATGACGGACTTCGAGCCTCATACAATATCTCTTTGTTAATTGCTCAAACAGGTAAACCACACACTATTGGAGAAGACTTAATTTTACCGGCAATAAAAGAAGTAATAACTACTGTGCTCCAAAAACCAGGGGCAGATATTAATCGAAAAATACCTTTGAGCAATAGTTCTGTGCAAAGACGAATTGATGAAATGGCTGAAAATATTGAAGACTCATTGTGTAATCATCTGAAGACTAGTCAATTCTCAATTCAGTTGGATGAGTCCACTTTACCAACTAATGAAGCACTATTGTTGTCATACGTGAGGTTTATTAAAGATGAGAAAATATGTCAAGAACTATTATTTGCTAGAAATTTAGAGACAGATACAACCGGAGAAACCATATTTAATACACTGGAAAAGTTTTGTGATGAGAAAGAAATTCCCTTGAAGAATATTATATCAGCTGCTACGAATGAAGCCCCGGCTATGACAGGGCGTCACAAAGGCTTCATAGTGTACTTAAAAAATAAAATTCCAGATGTGCTCGCTGTTCATTGCGTCATTCATCGACAGCATTTGGTTGCGAGAAATTTGAGTGAACGGCTGTTTCAATCACTGCAACATGTCATCAAAGCGGTCAATAAAATCCGAAGGAGCTCTTTAAATGACAGATTACTTAATCAGCTTTGTGTTGTTAATGATGAAGATTTCAACCAATTGCTGTTTTACACAGAAGTGCGTTGGCTATCAAGAGGTACTTGTCTGACTCGATTTTATAATCTGTTTGACTCTGTGATAGAGTTTTTGGAAAACAAAGACACAGAATTGCGCAGCAACCTCATCACATCAAAGAATGATATTGCGTACTTGACAGACCTGTATAAATTGTTTAATGATATCAATCTCCAACTTCAAGGTGACGACTTGAACTTGATTAAAACAAAAAATATCGTTGCTGCTTTCGTAGCCAAACTGCTCTTACACAAGAAAAACATCGGCAGGCGTGAGTTTCACAATTTCCCTAATTTATCAGCAGTACCCTTCATCAACGACGACTTGCTTGTTTACTGCCAACATTTGGAGAACCTCCACAGTGATTTCAAAGAACGGTTCCAGGACATTTTAAAATTGGAAATACCGGACTGGGTGTTGGATCCTTTTTCAAATGTCAACACAGCAGGATCATCCCAGCTTGAGGAAGAACTTATAGAACTGACAACGAACGGGGAAATATAAATCAAATTCAAAAATGGCTACCAAGAATTTTGGCTACAAAAGCCAGTCCCACAATTGTAACCTGGATTGTGGTCGATTGTTCAACGATTTTTGGTAGCATTCCCATCGTCATATTTGTGTGAACGTGGATTTAGTGCTGTGGCAACGCTGCTAACTAAAAAGAGGAATCGTTTGCATGTTACCGAACGCGGTGACTTACGGCTGTTTTTGAGTAAATTCGAACCTGATATTAACAAACTTGTTAAAAATCATCAGATTCATCCTTCACATTAGATAAGTTTTAAAATTTTATTTGAAATGTTTGTTTTAATTTGAATAAAAGTCTTTTTTAAATGTTATAAAGTTGCATTTTTATTGCTCCCGTTAGTTAGAAAGTCTCATTTAAAATGTAAGTTTGAACTCAGAAACAGGATAAGACACATATGGCACGCTATAATTAAAGTAGTGATTGTGTTTGTGATTTTTAAGATGTGGTAAAGTAAAAAATTTTGGGGGGCACTAGAAAATAATTGATTCTCAAAGTGGGCGGTAGATAAAATAAGTTTGAGAACCTCTGGCATATTGTGTTTGTCAATAGTTGAGGCTTAGATGAAGATCAGATCACATTTTCTGACCAATTAATACAGAAAACCTGCTCATTACAAAGGGTTCACATACATTTTCTTGCTACTGTAAATAAGCTCTAATGTACACAATCAAAGTCCTGTCATTTCCAGTTTCTTCTCTTCCACTGGTGTCCTCACAGGTATTCTTGACTATAACAAGCTTGTTCACACTATCCAACTAGTAGTGTTTGTGCCATGTTCTCCCAGTAATTTGTTGGCAAAGTGAAACTTCATCTCTTTGTCTCCTTTATATTTTGGGAATAACAGTAGAGTCCTGTTAAAGTTCTTAGTGTTGGCAGATATTATGTAATTTCCTTTTGTAAATGCCGTTGTTTGATAGTTGAGTTCTCCACATATTGTTTATGAAAGGCTTGTAAAGTTAGAGTTACAGATCTGTATACCTCTTAAACTTACAGTATATAATGATGTACTTAAAGTCATATGAAAAAGTAAGGACACCCCATAGAAATTGTTGACCATTTGAGCAGGCAAGCATTTGATCTTCATGCAAGCAGTGCCTACAGATAAAGGTGATATACTTAAATAAAAACACAATGAAAATGTGCCTTTTCAAACATTTGTTTAATGGAAATATCAACAGATATAATGGTCTACTAGGAGAAAAACTAAGTCTGTCTTTGGCTTCAGAGGCTGGCATTGCCCACTTTAATGGAAATTACTTTTTGTAGGCGTTCTGCATATCTGCCCACCAGTTGAAATTTTTGACCATGTAAAATTCCTTTAGTTGCAAGATGTTTGTGGGTTTCCTAGCATGTATTTCTTGTTTCAATTCCCCACATGACATTTTAATGAGATTCAAATCAGGGCTTTGACTAGGCCAGTCCATGCCCCTCCATTTAATCTTTTTGACCCTTTCCTTGGTGGATTTGCTAGTGTGCTTTGGATCATTATCATGTTGAAAGGTCCATTTCCATGTTGACCCTCAACTTTCGGGCAGATGACCTCACATTCTCTTCCTTTGATATGATTGTTTACTCAATGACTCCAAGCTGCTTAAGCTCTGAGTAAGGAAAGCAACCCCATATCATAATCTCTTCCATCACCATGCTTCACAATTGGTATGAAACTCTTCTGCTAAAGTGCTGTCTTCGGTTTGTGCCAAATACATCTGCTATCACTGTGGCCAAACATCTTCTGTATGTCTGTGATTCATCTGTCCAGAGCATGTTGTTCCAGAACACCTGGTCATTGCCTACATGTAAGTATTCAATGACAAATTGTAGTCTTGCTCTAATTTCCTTTTTGGGGAGTGGCACACCTCAGGTTACATTTGTGCAGTCTCTTTATGATTGTTGATGTATGCACTTTGACACAAACATTTGCAGGTCCCACAATGAAATTTTGGTGGTGCTGTAGACTTCTTTCAGTATAAAATAGTCAATTATTGGACTGAATTTTCTAGGCCAGCTAGTCCTGGACAAATTAGCACCATACCACTTATAAATGATTTTCCTTGGAGTAGAATGATTGATTTCAGATAATATGGCCATCGCGAGATTGCATTGGTTTGGACATGTGCAGAGGAGAGATGATGGCTATACTGGGAAAAGGATGTTAAGGTTAGAGCTGCCAGACAAGAGGAAAAGAGAAGGTTTATGGATGTGGTGAGAGAGGACATGCAGGTGGTGGGTGTAACAGAGCAACATGGAGAAGACAGGACGATATGGAAGAAGATGATCCTCTGTGGCAACCCCTAACGGGAGCAGCCGAAAGAAGAAGAAGATTAAATCTCTTGCCAAACTCATAGGCATCCACAGCTTTCTGTCAAAGGGCCTTAGAGGACCTTTTTGATCCTGGAATGATGACACCACATACATCAAAAGCAAAGAGAAGAACAGACGCTCAGTATCTGTGGTTTAAGTAAGACATTCTGGTCCACATACATACTACCAAAGGAGGTTCTAAGCTGGAACACCTGGTTCTGATGTTATGCATTTCAAGAGGTGATAAATGGAAAGTGGACTTACTTTTTCCATGTGACAAGTCTGCATTTTTGTTTACTTAAATTAGAAGAATGAATATGCCATGACAATATCACCTTTATCTGTAGGCACAGTTTGTATGAAGATCAAATGTTTGTCTATTCAAATATGCTGAAAATGTTAACAATTTCCATAGAGTGTACTTAATTTTCCACAAAGTTGCAAGGACATCTCTATATAGGGTTATGACACAGGGCCAGATTAAGACATTTAGGAGCTCTAAGCACTTAAAAGATTTTGGTGCCCCAATATATATCTAATTCAAAATATCCATCCATCCATTTTCCAACCCGCTGAATCCGAACACAGGGTCACGGGGGTCTGCTGGAGCCAATCCCAGCCAACACAGGGCACAAGGCAGGAACCAATCCCGGGCAGGGTGCCAACCCACCGCAGTAATTCAAAATATAAACAATAATAAACAATAAAATAAAATTTTATTTTTTGAAATAAAACAAAACTTACAGTAAGATGGAAAATGTTTATTTTTGTATACTTCCACTTTATATTTGAAAAGTTTTGTCTTTTTCTAATTGCAAAGTCTTTGATCGGATCCTCAAAACAACTCTTATGTGACACATCTGCTTGTATACATCCAGTGTGCCTCTATTATTACTATTTTATTATTACTTTTATTATTATATATACATAAATGTGTTTTTTTTCAGTTAATGTCAGAGCCCATTTTTGTGGAACCTGGTTACTTTCACCATTTGCAGTTTTGCACCATGTTGTCCATGGTAAATCCAGCAATGGATAATTTCTGTGGTGCCCCCCTTCCCTTGATGCCCTATGCAGGTGCTTATTTTGCTTAATGGTTAATGGGTATAACACTCTTAACTTTAACTTTACCAACCTTTCATAAACAACATGCGGAGAACTGAACAGAAATCAACTATTAAGTAACAGCATTTACAAAAACTATAAATTTGTGCCTCGCAGTTAGGAGACCTGGGTTCACTTCCCGGGTCCTCCCTGTGTGGAGTTTGCATGTTTTTTTTTCTGTGTCTGTGTGGGTTTCCTCCGGGTACTCTGGTTTCCTCCCACAGTCCAAAGACATGCAGGTTAGGTGCATTGGCAATCCTAAATTGTCTCTAGTGTGTGCTTGGTGTGTGGGGGTATGCACGCCCTGTGATGGGCTGGTGCCCTGCCCAGGGTTTGTTTCCTGCGTTGTGCCCTGTGTTGGCTGGGATTGGCTCCAGCAGACCCCCGTGACACTGTAGTTAGGATATAGCGGGTTGGATAATGGATGGATAGATGGATAAATTTAATGTCTTCGTTCAAGTATAAATGCACTGCCTTTAAGATTCTCATACTTCTAACAAATGTGATATACTTTGCTATTCCTAGCAGAAAGGACATCCTGGATTGACAGAGGATTGTGCTCTGCCAATTTTGCACCTTGCAGAAGTGACATAAAGAGAAAGAAATAAATGCACATTTTACCTGTGTAGTGGTGGGCAGTTTTCTGGATGTCATGAACAGTTATCCTCTTAATAGATCCTTGCCATGCCTGCCAGAAGTATTAAAGCTTTCTCATTAACACTACATTTAAAACCTCTTGCCAGTATTTCTTTCTGATACCTAGGGTGAGCTTTGAGGTCTGTTTCTCTTGAAAACTGTTTTTTTTTTTTTTTTTTTTTTTGCACATGTCCAGTGTCAGAAAAGTCGCTCCAGTAGACATTTTCATGTCACTCATTCTTTATTTATCTTTATTCTTAAAGATAGGGTGAGAAGCTCAGTCATCCAGGAGGGGCTCAGAGTAGAGCCGCTGCTCCTCCACATCGAGAGGAGTCAGATGAGGTGGCTCGGGCATCTGATCAGGATGCCTCCTGGACGCCTTCCTGGTGAGGTGTTCCGGGCACGTCTAACCGGGAGGAGGCCCCGGGGAAGACCCAGGACACACTGGAGGGACTATGTCTCTCGGCTGGCCTGGGAACGCCTTGGGATTCTCCTGGAAGAGCTAGAAGAAGTGGCCGGGGTGAGGGAAGTCTGGGCATCTCTGCTCAAGCTGCTGCCCCCGCGACCCAACCTCGGATAAGCGGAAGAGAATGGATGGATGGATCATTCTTTATAAGACGTGTATTGCCAGGCAAGGACAAAGCTGAAATTTGTCACCTTATGTTTGGTTACAATAGCTGGACTCTGTCAGTGTTGCCTATTATATGTTTCATGGTTCACATCACTTGTAGACATGCTCAGCGCCTGCCTGAACAGATAGGCTTTATGTCACTCCTGCAGGAAAGGGATGATGTGGGTCTTATGGAATAAATCTTTTTGTGATGCTAAGAAAAGAAAAAAAAAGAACTACTACCAAAAAAAGATATCAAATGAAGAGGACAGAAAGAGTGAACCAGACTTAGAATGTCTTGTTTTTAATGCATTCGAGTTTGAATTCAAGTAGCAAATGAACTAAAATGAAAATGTAATCACACTTAATTAAAGGGTAGTAAAAAAGTTTTGGGCAGCAGTTAACTGAACAACTAAGCCTCACATTTACATTTACAAATTAAAAGTAGAATCTTCATTGGCTGTGTACAATTTTTTTTTTTTTTTTAGTTATGACTGGGTGAACAGACCAGTGGATATGAGAAGGAGTACTGGGGCATGAGCTGAACAACCGTGTTTAATTGACACAAACACCAAAATAAAAATGGTGCTCTTTGCCACATAAATATCTTCGGCTCTTAGCATCCTACTTCAAATAAACATTCCTTCAGTGGGAACTCAATCCTCATTGAGAGGTCGGTCCAAAAGAACACCAACTTCCAGGGACTGCCAAGCTGGAAGGGGCGGGGTCATAAGTGGGTGTGGCTAGGTGTCCTCCTCCCTGGGTGTCTTTTTGGAAAGAGAAGATAAGTTAGCACCAGCACCCCCTCTCAAGTGGTATCGCTTACCTCATCAGAGAAAGGGAGGTGATCTCCAGGCACATATATGTGACATTCTACTGTATATCATTGCATAATTAAAATGAAACTCAGATATATGAGGTGAGACACAAAAATAACTGGATTGGTAAAAAAAAAATATTTATTGATGAATTACAGCATTCTAAACATTGTCACCTTCTATATAGTCCCCCTCCTGATCTCTACACTGCTCCATACGTATTTTCCATTGATTAATAATTCATTACATTTATATAGCGCTTTTCTCAGTACTCAAAGCGCTATCCACACAGGGAGGAACCGGGAAGCGAACCCACAATCTTCCACAGTCTCCTAACTGCAAAGCAGCAGCACTACCACCACACCACCTGGCAGTCTTCTTGCTTGAGGCTCTTCAACAGGCTTGACATTTCTGTCTTCACTTCATCCATTGAAAGAAAATGTATTCCCTTCAGGTCACTTTTGATTTTTGGAAACAAGTCAAAAGTCACAGGGAGCTAAATCGGCGAATAGGGAGGATGATTATAATAATAATAATAATTCATTACATGATTGAGGACAGTAAATGTTTTTGTCAGTCAAAAACTGCTTTACAGAAAAAGCAGTAAATTCTGATTCATCGTTTTGATGTTTTCATCCGTCCGAGACGAGTGTGGGCGACCTGGGCGTTGAACATCTTCCACATTTTCTTGTCCTTCCTTGAAACATTTGTGCCACTCAAAAACGTGTGTGTGAGACAAACTGTTATCACCGTACACTGTTTTTATCATTTCATAGGTTTCTGTGGCCGTTTTGTTCAATTTTGCGAGACATTTCATGTCGATTTGCTTTTCAATTTTTTTCACCCGACATTATAGCAGCAACTCATGTAGCAATTGTTGTGCAAATACTGACTGGGCTATTCACAGGATATACCTAGCCAGTCGGTGGTTTGCGAGGGTGTGTAGGAGGGGATATCGTTCTATGATTCACGTCCGGCTGACCTCCAGATGGTTTTCCAGGAAAGCCCCAAGCCCAGTCTGGTTATTTTTGTGTCTCGCCTCATAAAGTTGCTCACATCAGAAAAAGGAGTTGCTTCACAGAATGAATTGCAGCGGATGTGCATATTTTATAGGGAAGAATTAAGTAGTTGCTTTTTCACATATCTAGTCTACATTTAAAATATTTTTGTATACAAGGTCTGTACCTCATCTACATTAATGTTTTCACCAAGCTGACAAATTATGAAGACTGCGAGTTTTAGAGTGTACTATGAATTTTACTGTAAAATTTACTAATTAATAGATACTTAAATCACATTTTTTTCTTAAAGCACAGTACTATAAGTGTAGACCCTTAAGAATAAATGTGCCAAAGTGGTTCCTTAGTGTGTTGACATAAGGGAAACACATTTGGTTTCCAAAAAAAAACTATCCACATGAAGGTTCCAGGTCCAAGGAACTCCCTGTAGACCTCTGTGATCAAATTGTGGGGAATCATAGATGAGGGCAAGGGGATCAGATCATTTCTAAAGCTTTGGGTGTTCTCAGGAGCACAATGCCATCAGTAAAACAGAAGAAGTTTGGAGCCACCATGTTATTTTCTTGAGTTGGCTTTCTGGCCAAACTGAGTAACTGGGTAAGAAATGTCCTCCTAAAGGAGGTGAACAAGATCCCAATGGTCACTCAAACAGAGATCAGAAATCCTCTGCTGAGATGGGAGAACCTGTCAGAAACATGGCCATCTCAGCAGCACTCCATCAATCAGGTATTCATGGTTGATTGGATAGATGGAAGCCACTTTTTAATAAAAAGGCATATGACAGGCTGCTTGAAGTTTGTCACATGACATTTTTAAGGTCCTCTGGGCAGATATTGAACTCTTTGGGCAGAACTTAAGGCACTATGTCTGGTGAAGACCAGGCAGTTCTCATCACCTGCCAAATACCATCCTTACAGGAAAGCATGATGGTGGTAACATCATGCTATGGAAGTGCTTCTTAGTGGCAGGGACAGGAAGACTTGTCAAAATTGAGGGCAATAATGAACACACCCAGAAAACATACTCTAGAGTGCATGTGACTTTAGACTGGTCCGATGGCTCACTTTTTAACACAAAAATGACAGGAAACGTAAAGCCAAGAGAATGCTGAAGTGGCATTGGGACAAGTCTCTGAATGTCCTTGAGTGGCCCAGACTTAAACCCTACTATAGGTTTCTGTTATGTCGTAAACTTTTTTCTCTCCTTTCTGCATGAGAACATGACATTAAATTTTTTTACCAGCCACCACTACAAAGTTCACAGGATACGTAACATGAAAAGTATATTTTGGTTGGAGTATTTCTTTAAGACGCCTGGAAACCTATTACGAGGTTGTATTACTTCAACCAACAACTTTCTACTCCACTTATATTTTGTGTATATCATCTATAATACATGATGAATACATTTGTAACATTCTCTCCTGCCTGGTATGGTACTCTGTCTTGATGCCTGAGTTCACAGATGTAAATGGTAGTGTAACATACTGCAGGTCTACACAATATGGAGTAGTCACCCAAGGACCCTGCCATGACAAAATAAGCATCTAGAACTTTTTTTTTAATCAAATATATACTTATTTTTAATATAAATATTAAAATGCTCAAAAATTCTGGACAAATTTGATAGCCTAACACAAAAATACTTTATTTACAAAGACCTACACCATTGTTGTGTGTGTGGCAAGCGCCCTCTTCTATGCGGTGGTGTGCTGGGGAGGCAGCATAAAGAAGAAGGACGCCTCACGCCTGGACAAACTGGTGAGGAAGGCAGGCACTATTGTTGGCATGGAGCTGGACAGTTTGACATCTGTGGCAGAGCGACGGGCACTCAGCAGGCTCCTATCAATTATGGAAAATCCACTGCATCCACTAAACAGTATCATCTCCAGACAGAAGAGCAGCTTCAGCGACAGACTGCTGTCACCGTCCTGCTCCACTGACAGACTGAGAAGATCGTTCCTCCCCCAAACTATGCGACTCTTCAATTCCATCCGGGGGGTAAACATTAACATTATTCAAAGTTATTGTCTGTTTTTACCTGCATTATTATCAATCTTTAATTTAATATTGTTTTTTGTATCAGTAAGGTGCTGTTGGAGTATGTGAATTTCCCCTTGGGATTAATAAAGTATCTCTATCTATCTATCTATCTATCTATCTATCTATCTATCTATCTATCTATCTATCTATCTATCTATCTATCTATCTATCTATCTAAATCATGTACTGTACTGCTTTTGAACATATGGGGGTAATAAATAAAAAAACAATACTAGCTAAAGGTGGCATGCATTGTAAATTGGCAGAATATAAAGAAAATGAATGAGAAAAAGATAAGTTTTAAGTTAGAAGAAGCTGTAAGTAGCTTATCTAGAGACAATCCATTAATCCACTTTCGGAACACACTTGTTCCACTGCAGCTCACAGGCCATCAGATCCTATCCTAGCAACATCAGACACACAGACAACAAAATACAAAACACTGGATGGGATGTTGGTCTGTCGGAGCGCATACTCTTACACACTTCCACACCCACAGTCACCCACTGAGGACTAAAAATGGCCATCATTGAGATGTGAGTGAAACACATGTACAGAGGCTGCCTGTCCTAGAAACCACAAACAGATATTGGAACCAAGCCCATTACACAGGTGCCCACTGAAGATAAAGGATTAAAATTACAAAGAACATAACAGTATCAAAGTGCTTAATCCATTTTAATATCACAGGGGGCCAGAGCATTTCTCGGCTGTATGAGGTGTAAGTCAGCAGCCCTGGAACAGGTGCCAGCCAACCGAAGAGCCCACTAATGCAAGTTCGCAATCTTGAATCAGTAATTAATCTAAAACACATATATTGCTGGAAGTGGAGGAAAACATGGGAGTCCCGAAATTAAAAAACACCAGCAAACACAAGGAAAGAACATGTAAACTTCACCAAGGCAAACACCAGGTGCAGGATCTGAATCCAGGAGCCTAGATCTGTGAGGCATCAACTCTAATTACTGTGCCACTACACTGCAAATAAGTGGCTAGCAATTTGGAAAATAGGAAGGTGTAGACAAAATACTCCTGAGATGAGTGAAATGGCATTCTAGGATAGACAAAGTAAATGAGATGGAATACACTGTAGATAGAGTGGCTTCAGAAAGTCTTCAGACCCCTTCATTTATTCACATTTTGTTAAGTTGCAGCCTTGTGCTAAAATCATTCACATTCATTTTTCTCCCCACACCAAGCAACACTCAATACCCCAGAATGACAAAGCAAATACAGGATTTTAGGATTTTTTGCAAATTTATTAAAAGTAAAATAACTGATCACATTGACACAAGTATTCAGGCCCTTTGGCAAGGATTACTGCGATTATCTAATATGTTGGTTGCTGTTTTGTATGACATTATTTGGCTGACATTCTATCATCTAATATATTGTTTGCTGTTTGACGAGAACCTTCACACACCTGGATCTGGAGATTTTCTGCCATTCTTCTCTTCAGATCCTCTCCTACTCTATCAGGTTGGTGGAGACTTTTAGTGAACATCCGTTTTCATGTCTCTCCAGAGATCTTCGTTTAGATTAAAGTCCAGGCTCTGGCTGGACCTCTCAAGAACATTTGCAGAGTTATTATTAAGCCACTCCTGTGTCTTTGCTTTGTTCTCATGGTCATTATCATGTTGGAAGGTGAACCTTCTGCCTAATCTGAGGTCCAGAGCACTCTGGAGTAGGTTTCCATAAAGCACGTTGCTCACAAGCTACCGGTAGCTCACAACCCCTTTCCAAGTATCTCGCCAAAGAGTTAATGAATCCTATTAGTCAAATTAGGGGTGGGCGATCTTTCCAAAAAATCATATCATGATCCTTTTACCACAAAATCACAACCCACAATCTGAATTGCAGTCCATCTTTTCAATGTGGCATACACTTAAGAGAATATCCAAACTCAAGCTCATCAAGACCTAAGTAACACTTTATTTTAAATATTAAATAAAGTTGAATTCAATTGTTCTCTCGTTTGCTAGCTAAGCGGAGTTAAGGAACATGCCCCGAAGCTGGCGAGTGAGTGAGGAAGGCCCCTCCCCTCGGCCTGCTGCCTTTTTCTCGGATATGCACAAATAAATCGGTACTGCAAGCGAACTCTGACACATAGAGAAATAAGAGAAGTCACAAAATCAACTGGAATGTTCAAGGAAATTATAGAGAAAAACCCAATCTACATCTGTTAAGTAGTTCTCTCATGAAAAGCGGACAGACAGAAATACATTGGATTTTATATATGATATATTAATAAAACTTCAAAATAATGTGCAGTTAAAGTATCAACAGCATTCTCAGCATTTCTGGAGCTTAACAGAGCCAGATAACTATAAGAATCTTCACCAAGCAGCTCTGAAAATGTCTGCTTTGTTTGGGTCTCCATACCTCTGTGAGTCTGACATGAATGTCATGAAATCAAAGTTCAGAACAAGACTGACAGACGAACATTGAAACAACTCCATGAGAGTGAACCTCAGTGGCTCCACTCCACCAGACACCTGCCTCTTTTGTTGACTCATCTGACGAACTACAAAAACACATCACACATGTGACTGGACCTGTGAATAAAGTGACACAGTGACATGGAACAAAATGACAAATGAATAAGTCATATCTGTGTGTTTGGAATTGCATTGTTTGGTTTTGACCGCATTCATGTTTTAATTCAATAGTGTGAGATACACTAGAAAATGCAGCTGTGGACACCAACATTTTGTAAATGTTCAGGCAAAACAAGCTTATTCAGTTTATTTAGGTTGACAGAAGCTATGAGAATAAACGTTAGAAAACATGAGTAGCTCTCGGCCATTTTCATTTTGTAAAAGTAGCTCTCTGGGGGAAAAAAGGTTGGAGACCCCTGCCATTAAGGATATCTTTGTACTTTGCTCCATTTAGTTTTCCCTCAAGCTATAGTCTCCCAGTCACTAGTGCTGCCACCACCACACTTTACTGCTGGAAAGGCACTATAGGTGATGAGCGGTGCCTGGTTTCCTCCAGATGTGGTCTTCAGAGTTGAGACCAAACAGTTCAATCTTGCTTTCATCAAACTAGAGACTATTGTTTCTCTTAGCCTGAGAGTCCATGAGGTGCCTTTTTGCAAACTCTAAGTGGACTTCCGTGTGTCATCTGGCCACTCTGCCATAAAGCATAGATTAGTGGAGTGTTGCAATGGCGGTTGTCCTTCTGGAAGTTTCTCCCGTCTCCACACAGGCTCTCTGGAGCTTCGCCAGAATGACCATTGGGTTCTTAGTCACCTCTCTTATGAAGGCCCTTCTCCCATGATTCCTCAATTTGACCAGGAAGAGTCATGATTGTTCTAAGCATTTTCCATTTAAGAATTATGGAGGCCACTGTGCTTTTGGGAACCTTCAGAAAATTTGTTCTAGCTTTCCCCAGATCTGTGCCTCTGCACATTCCTGTCTCTAACCTCTGCAGACAATTCCTTTGACCTCGTGGCTTGGTTTTTCCTCAACTGTGGGACCTTCTGTAGACCGGTGTGAGCCTTTCCTACAGCAATCAGGTGCAGTGAATTGAACTGGCCACAGATGGACTCCAAACAAGGTGTGGAAACATCTCAATGATGATTAATAGAATTGAATCATACCTGAGACAAATCTCAAATATCATAGTATAGGGTCTGAATACTTGTTTTAATGGGATATTTCAGTTTTATTATTTTTAATACATTTTCAACAATCTCGAAAGTCCTATTTTTGCTTTGTCATTCTGGGGTATTGAATGCTTTTTGATGAGAGAAAAATGAATTTAAATGATTTTAGGACAAGGCTGCCACATAAGAAAATGTGAAAAAAGCAGAGGAGTCTGAATACTTTCTGAAGACACTGTAAGACAGAAAAGAATTGAAATAGCATTAAGAGGATCTCCCATATAGTAGTAACACAAAATGTGAATGTTTATTGCTTCTAATACTAAATCTATTCAATCTACATTTTTATTAAATAAGCAGTATTGAAACATTTACAAAATGTTTCTGATAAAACATAAAATACAGAATTTTGTGACATACACACTTTACACGTTTTCAGTTATTACAGCATGCTTGAATGAGAGAGCTGTAATCTGTTTTTTGTGTAGGGTTTGTTAAGCTAAAACCTTTATATGTCATTAAATCACAGTGGACTGTGTTATACTGAAGAAGTAATACAAGCATAAAGAAAGCTACTGTAATAACATTCATTTGATTTTACACAATAAAATAAAGTTCATCACTAGCATACAGTCAAGCAGTGATTTAAAAAAAAAAGTCAAGTGATTATTATGCCTTTAAATCTAAGAACAAGCTGTAGCCATTCTGCAAGAAGTGTCAAGGGAAACAACAAAACCTGATCAGCCTATTACAAATTCATCACAGGATGTTGTTCAAATAATCAGAAATTATGGAAAGTTCCTCAATGCATTATTTAAATTATAACGGAAGCCCTGAAGCAGTTTGACATACGAGTGTACACCATGGGATATAATTACAAAGAGAACAAAGGAATAATCATATTAATCAAGTTTTGAACACACCACATACATACTGTAGTTCATTCTACTGCATTTCTGGAAGCGTTATGCACTTGCTCCAAAAATAAATAAATACACCATTTTCTGGGCAGCACGGTGGTGCAGTGGGAGCGCTGCTGCTTCACAGTAAGGACACCAGGGTTTGCTTCCAAGGTCCTCCCTGTGTAAAGTTTGCATGTTTTCCCCTGTCTGTGTGAATTTCCTCCAGGTGCTTCGGTTTCCTCCCACAGTCCAAAGACATGCAGGTTGTGTGAATTGACAATACTAAATTGGTCCTAGTATGTGTGTGTGTGTGTATGCTTGCCATGTGATCAACTGGCACCCTGTCCAGGGTTTGTTCTTGCCTCTTGCACCCTGTACTCGCTGGGATTGGCTTCAGCACCCCCTGTGACACTATTCAGGACTAAGTGGGTTAGAAAATGAGTGACTGACTGACACCACGGTCTGCACCAGCCATTGTTGTGGCCCATGGATGTCAGTCCTTCAGCCAGTAGCCACATAGCACATACACTTCAGATCAGTTCATCCACTGCTAAGCATGTTTGGGCCCAGCCCATACTTGGATGGGAGACCATTTAGGAAAAATTTGGGTTGCTGCAGGAAGAGGTGTTGGTGAGGCCAGCAAGGAGTGCTTACCCTGTAGTCTGTGTATGGATCCCAGTGCAGTAACAAGGACACTGTGCTGCAAAAATGGTGCTATTGAAATGTAAAACTGAGGTCCTAACTCTCTCCTGCTCATAAAGGATCCCTGGGGATTTTTCAAAAAAGGTACGGTGTTTCCCGATGTCCTGGCCATGGCCTAGTCATTCTGTCTCCATAATCACCCATTGTCCCCTATTGGCTAGCTAACTATCTCATCCTTTAACCACCTAAAAGCTAATGTGTGGTGAGCATAGTGGCACCAACATGGCTGCCGTCACATCACTCAGCTGGGTACTGCACATTAATGCTGGTGGAAGTAACGCCCTCTCTGCACTCCACAGACTGTTTTCTGACACACCAATTGCATTTTTATATTTTTTGACATATTTGAAATTTCTAAAGGAAACTGGCCCTATGAGAAATGTTGCAATGGGGAGTTTTGACAGACCTCAGCATCAGGCTGATATCTGAATGACATGTTAAATTACGAAAAGTACAAGCATGCAAGAAAAAATATATATGGCCAGAACAACTTTGTTTAAATTTACACTTGAGTGTGATATGTGGTACAAATTTAACAAAATATTTGCAAGATGAAAGAACAACTGAAGTTTATTTTTCAAATTTTATTCTACTTCAATGCCAGATCCTATACATTTTTTATTAATATTTCTATGTGACTATAAATATGAAATATTTGGACCTACAGTGGCTTCAGAAAGTATTCAGACCCATGCACTTTCTGCACACTTTATGTTGTAGATTACATTTTAAATGGATAAGAAGGAAAACTGCATTTCATTAACATGGCACCTGTACTGTGTTCAGTGACAACAAAGTTGAATCTGATCTCATCAGAAACACAGGCTGTACCTCTAATGTCGCCATGTCACTAACCTCTGTTTCTTTTGGCTCAACTTAAAATTTTCTGTAAAATTCATCAATGAAAGACTGAAAAGTAGATCAAAAGTCCTGACTTTCTACGGTGTTCGCGGAAAGCAAAAAATATTGTTTTTACTCACATAGATAGATAGATAGATAGATAGATAGATAGATAGATAGATAGATAGATACTTTATTAATCCCAAGGGAAAGTTCACATACTCCAGCAGCACCTTACTGATACAAAAAACAATATTAAATTAAAGATTGATAATAATGCAGGTAAAAACAGACAATAACTTTGTATAATGTTAACGTTTACCCCCCTGGGTGGAATTGAAGAGTCGCATAGTTTGGGGGAGGAACGATCTCCTCAGTCTGTCAGTGGAGCAGGACGGTGACAGCAGTCTGTCGCTGAAGCTGCTCTTCTGTCTGGAGATGATCCTCTTCAGTGGATGCAGTGGATTTTCCATAATTGATAGGAGCCTGCTCAGCGCCCGTCGCTCTGCCACAGATGTCAAACTGTCCAGCTCCGTGCCTACAATAGAGCCTGCCTTCCTCACCAGTTTGTCCAGGCATGAGGCGTCCTTCTTATTTATGCTGCCTCCCTAGCACACCACCACGTAGAAGAGGGCGCTCGCCACAACCGTCTGATAGAACATCTGCAGCATCTTATTCCAGATGTTGAAGGACGCCAGCCTTCTAAGGAAGTATAACCAGCTCTGTCCTTTCTTACACAGAGCATCAGTATTGGCAGTCCAGTCTAATTTATCATCCAGCTGAACTCCCAGGTATTTATTTGCCATTCACAGATTTTTAACCTTTCCTATTTAAGGATGTCAACGCTAAATCATATTCAAGTAGTTGTGCACTTAACTGTGGCCAAGTGATTACATGAGGACACTCTGTTCACTCTGTTACAATCCCATTTGGTGTGCGGTTAAAAACACCACAAGGCCAACATTTATTGTATGAATAATTGAATTGCTATTAACACTAAAGTCTGTGTGTCCTCTCCATCAGAGCAATCTGATCGGTCAGTTTGGCTTTAGTATGATTGGTCAGTTTGGCTTTGGTGGAAGTGCGAAAGTGAGAAGCATGAGAGGCACATAAGGCATGCTGAGAGAATCAGCTTCAAAGACAGCAAGTATAAAATCGGACTGGAGGTGAGAAAGTTGAGAAGCAGGCTTTATGGGAGCACCAGTTAAGAGAGGATCAGACACACATTAATAAGATGAAAAGGTACTGAAGGTACACATAGGTCAAGAAATAGCAAATATTTTAAATTATTCTACTACCTGTCTTCAACAGGAACTGTGGCTAGTTATTTAATAGAAATCCAAAAAAGTAGGATTTAGGCACATAGAGTTTCTCAAAAAGGCCATTTTTGAGTTCCTGCAACTTTTTTTTTTAGATATTGTGTCTGTAATACAAATCTAAATAAGAAATGTTTAACATTTAGGGTCAAGTTTGTGACCCTAAACTTGTTAAGCTGTCCTCTCTGAAAGTGTTGAGGCTCAAAAATAGAGCAAAGATGACAAAAGATTACACCAACGTGAAAGAATTTTTTTGCTACTAATGTCTATAATCAAATGCACATATTTCGAATTAAGTATGAACTCTTACTTCTTCAACAGTACTTAAAAGTAATTTGAACACTCAGCATCCTGGCAATAATTTGGAGGGTTTGAGAATAATGGATAATAATTGCAGTCAGCAAATTCTCTTCCTCAGAAGGCCATTGAATTTATAATGGCCAACAGGTCAAGTTGAAAATTGTTTCCAAAGATGAGGCAGTGACATTTTAGCCAATTATGTTTTGAATTGTAAAGCTCTAATAGATACTAGAACAGTGTTGCATTTTACGCAATGCTGCCATTTTCTTCCATTGCCAGGCCCCAATTTTTCTCTCTCTTTCTATTATGAAAATGAAATGATCATTCACACCAGTTGAACAAGTTAGAAAATGTTTGCATAGCATAACATTCATGTGCAATTGGGGACTTAGTTAACTAATTTGGAAGCTTTAGCATTTTTAATTTTTATGAATTTATTTTTTAAAAGACTGAGATGATATATTATCATCTCTGATGATATATTATAGTTTAACAAATAATTGTGTAATAATGGGTCATAGATAGATATATGTTAAAGGCACTATATAATAGATAGATAGATAGATGTTAAAGGCATTATATGATAGATATACAATATTAAATTAAAGAATAATAAAAATGCAGGTGTAACAGACCATAACTTTGTATAATGTTAACATTTACCCCCCCAAGTGGAATTGAAGAGTCGCATAGTTTGGGGGAGGAACGATCTTCTCAGTCTGTCAGTGGAGCAGGACAGTGACTGTAGTCTGTTGCTGAAGCTGCTCCTCTGTCTGGAGATGATACTGTTTAGTGGATGCAGTGGATTCTCCATGATTGATAGGAGTCTGCTCAGCGCCCGTCGCTCTGCCACAGATGTCAAACTGTCCAGCTCCGTGCCTACAATAGAGCCTGCCTTCCTCACCAGTTTGACCAACCGTGAAGTGTCCCTCTTCTTTATGCTGCCTCCCCAGCACACCACCACATGGAAGAGGGCGCTCGCCACAACCGTCTGATATTGCAGATGTTGAAGGACGCCAGCCTTCTAAGGAAGTATAGTTGCCTCTGTCCTCTCTTGCACAGAGAATCAGTATTGGCAGTCCAGTCTAATTTATCATCCAGCTGCACTCGCAGGTATTTATAGGTCTGCACCCTCTGCACACAGTCACCTCTGATGATCACGGGGTCCATGAGGGGTCTGGTCCTCCTAAAATCCACCACCAGCTCCTTGGTTTTGCTGGTGTTCAGGTGTAGGTGGTTTGAGTCGCACCATTTAACAAAGTCCTTGATGAGGTTCCTATACTCCTGCTCCTGCCCACTCCTGATGCAGCCCACGATAGCAGTGTCGTCAGCGAACTTTTGTACATATGCAGGCTGCAGCAGGGATTACATAATAATAAAAAAAGAAGGATAAGGTCGCAATACCATGACAAAACAGATACATTGAATTAAACATTATTTTACAATAATTGTGCCCAAGACACCAATGTTTTTTCACAAAGTTACAATAACTTACCATGGCTATCATGTCTCAGGTCTGTCATTATGCACATCTGACCCCTTATTCTTCTTTTACAGATCATTCTGTACAAATGTGTTGTGATAGTTTGAAAGCCTGTATATATTCTTTGAAAGCTTCTACTTGTATAAATAAACATAGTAGATCGTGATGGGCACATCAATCGTGAAGTGGCTGTAGGTATTTGTTCTAACCAAACAGCTTAATTAGTAAACAATCC
Organism: Erpetoichthys calabaricus; assembly: GCF_900747795.2. Taxonomy (NCBI): domain Eukaryota; kingdom Metazoa; phylum Chordata; class Cladistia; order Polypteriformes; family Polypteridae; genus Erpetoichthys; species Erpetoichthys calabaricus. The sequence continues at coordinate 149,507,885 of NC_041404.2, read as the reverse complement.
TCACACCGTATTTCATTTTATGGCTTCTAAGTGTGAAATGTTAGGTTCTTACATTGTAGATTTTTCCCTTTCCAAGGATATCGTCCAAATGATGTGAAGCCTAAAACAGATCATTTTCAGTCTGTCACATTTTTCTCTGAAGTGTTTTATTAAACCAGATAGTGCATGATGAGTTCAAAAAAGGTGGAAATGGAAACACGTCAGATGGAGAACTGCTGGCTCCTTTGTCATTTGCATTTTATTGCTAATAAGGAGCCATTAAAAACAGTGAATGCAGCTGTTTAAGACTGAAATAAGCAATTAGGGTTGGCAACCTTAACAAGCAAGACAACTAAAATGAAGCATCAAAGTGTCACTTGACCAAATAGTGCTTCATCAGCAATAATTGACTTCTCATTAAGAAATTAGGTTGGAACAAAAACCTGCAGCCACTGCGACCCTCCAGGACTGACACTGGCCATCCCTGCTGTAGATAAAGAAGGTACTGTGGATGTTGTAAGGCTGAAAATACTGTATAAATATTTTTGTATTGTTTTACCTTGAATAATTTATTTTGTGAGCCACACTATGCTGATACAAATGAAAATGTAATTTTTCAGTAATTATAGGGCTATAAAGTTCACTGGTGTGTAGCCCCAATACTAAAAACAACCCGAGCTCACCAGGAGTGCACATGCTGTGCGTGCTGAATGGTACCCCACTGGCCTCCCCTCTTAAGTGCTGTGCACTGTATATGAAAAGACAGCCAGGCCTCTTAATGGTAATTAATTTTGGTAAACCGAATCAGCACAACTGCCAGAAGTAAAGAACGGGGATAAACAGCCTGGTAAAAGTCAGGCGCTGTCTGTTTAATGACAAGCGCGTTTTCTTCATGAACTGTCTTGTTATATTTTGTACATTTTTCAACTTCTTTGCATGAGCCCTTTGCTGACTATTAGCTCTCTTACTGGTACACTTTGGTTAGGTGGCTTTTAATTCTGCTACATACAGTAAAATGTAACACAATGAGTAACGATGCCATCAAGATTTCAAGTATCAGTCAAACATTTGTACACACCTAGAAATGTTCATTTTTTTACTGAAATTGATCCATCCATCCATCATCCAACCCACTATATCCTAACTGCACGGTCACGGGGGTCTGCTGGAGCCAATCTCAGCCAACACAGGGCGCAAGGCAGGAACCAATCCCGGGCAGGGCGCCAGCCCACCGCAGGACACACACACACGCCCACCAAGCACACACTAGGGACAATTTAGGATCGCCAATGCACCTAACCTGCATGTCTTTGGACTGTGGCAGGAAACCCACGCAGACACGGGGAGAACATGCAAACTCCACCAAGGGAGGACCCGGGAAGCAAACCCAGGTATCCTAACAGCGCTACCACTGCGTCACTGTGCGCCCTATGTGAAATTGATACTTTTTCTTATTAAGATACTATTAAATTCATTTAAACATGCAATATTTAATGAAGAAGCCAGCTGAGGACCTGTAAAACGTTTGTTTCTGACATGACATACACTGACATCCTTTTTCTCTTATGCAGTTGTCCATCTGGGCTTTCCTATTTTTGTCTGTCCTGGTCAGATCCATTTTTGCAGTCTTCTCTCAAGACGATACTAGACACCTTTGTATGAAAACTTGGGTAACACTTTACATTAAGTGTCCATAATTGCACTGTAACTACTATGTAATTACCTGTATAAGTGCAGTGTAACTATGAGTTACTACTCCGTACTTACTGCGTAATACAAAGTACCGCTATAGTTAATTACTCAGTTGTCATTGTTATTCTACATATAATTTATATAATTACAACGTAACAATTTATCACTGATCCAAAAACAAGTGTACTTACATAGTTACGATGTACCTGTACTTTCAAAATGTAATAAAAACATCAGGGTATGTAACTATTATATATATATATATATATATATATATATATATATATATATATATATATAATATGGTCACTGATCCTGCTGGTACAATCGCTTCCAATAGATGAGTTTATTGCTAAAAAATGCAAAATCTAGACGGGCACCTCCTTGACGTATTTTGCTTAAACAAGCATTTGTAACATTCTTGTAGTTGTGTAACACTATTTATTGTTGAATTTTTTTGGGCTATTATTATATCCATCCCTGGAATAATACTGCCAAACTTGCATCATTTAATCAAGGAATACAGGGCCGCAGAGCCATTCCATGCATCACCAGGCACAAGGCAGGAAACAGCCCAGGATGGGAAGCCATCCCATTGCAAGGCCCACTGACAAACATACCAGCACTCACGCTCTCACACATCTGGCCAAGCAACCCAATCTAAATGTCCCTGGGATGTGGCAGTAAAACCCATGAAGAAGACCTAGAGAGACATGGGTAGAACATACAAATTTTACACACGTCTCCAGACAGAATTCCATCTCAGGGTAATGGATCCGTGAGGCAAAAGCGTTAACCATTTTGCAAAGGTGTTTCACCATTTAAAAAAAGATCTTGAAATATCATTGAAAACCTATGCAGTTATGACTGCAATTCTCCATTAAAATTGCTCAGACAATGGAACATCTGTTACATAGTTGTAGTTACATACCCTGATGTTTTTATTACATTTTGAAAGTACAGATAAAATGTAACTATGTAAGTACACTTGTTTTTGGATCAGTGATAAATTGTTGCATTGTAATTATATAAACTGTGGAATAACAATGACAACTGGGTAATTAACTATAATGTTACTTTGTATTACACAGTAAGTACGGAGTAATAACTCATAGTTACACTGTACTTATAAAAAAAACTTCAGTTTCTTGGTAATCTGTCCCGTGGAAAAACAGCCATTCTGCAAAACAGTAATAGACTGACATGTTTCTTGAAAAAGCCATTTCATTTGGGCTATTTTTGAACTCCTGTGGCATGGTGGTAGTGCTGTTGCCTCACACTAAGGAGACCAGGGATTGCATCCCAGGTCCTTCCTGCATGGAGTTCTCCCTGTGTCTCTGTGTGCTCCGGTACTCCCAGCACTGCCGCAAGCAGCCTCTTGCAACAGCAGCTTCCTGCTGGTATCAGGCAATTCAGTGCTTCCACCCAATGGACGCATTACTGATTGGCTGTGTTATTTGTCCTATTAATCCTCCTGGATTCATAAGGTTTATCTAATCTAATCAAATCTAATTCTGGTAAGTCATGCTGGTAAGGTGAATTATTGATGCTAAATTGTCCCTAGTGTGTGTGTGCGTGTGTGTGTGTGTGTGTGTATGTTCACCCTATAATGAACTGTCACCCTGTCCAGCATTTCTTCCTCCCTTGCACCCTATGCTAGCTGGGAAAGGCTCCAACCAAACGTCCCTGTACCCCTCCATGACCCTGTTCTTGATTAAATTAGTAAGCCCGCGATTCGCCAGTGAATCAGATATCCAAGAATGGCAATCAGTTTCTGTTCCGTCCGATATCTGGATGGATGACATATCATGGAGGGTGGGTGTGTCTGGGGAAATGTCATTTAATTACATACGCATATCTGTAGTAAAGCGGTCTCGTTTTGTGGAGACGTGATTCCGTTGCCTTTGCTGACACCGACTGCTGGCAGAGTGGAGCACAGCAAGTTCAGCCCTGCGTCCATATCCGGTTTACGCCGTGTAGTTTGGACGTCTGGGGATTCCGTACTGTAATGCTGTAATGTGATTCACATATGCGCTGAATCCTTTCGTTTTTGTTTTCTCTGTGGCGGGCTCGTTGCAGTGCGCGTGCGCCTCGATGCGCCCTGCGCTCAGTGCCCTGCGTCCATATCCGGTTTACAACCTTTTTTGTTTTCTCTGTGGCGGGCTCGTTGCAGTGCGCGTGCGCCTCAATGCGCCCTGTGCCCATATCCGGTTTACCACCTTCAGTTAGTAAGATGGATGGGTTAGAAAATGACATGACATTTTTGAGCCCAGAACTGAACTTTAGGAATGCCAGCAAATTGCAAACCAAGTGAACAGAATCAGAGGTTTCAGCAGTGCTAATGTAATTACAAAGGTTTCTCTAATAACCAATTAGCATTTAAAATGACGAATTAGGAACAAGATTATGGAGTTGACTATTAGGACACTGAATTAATAGATGCTGAAAAAAAGTGAAATGTGAATAATAAATTCAAAATCCGTCATTTCAAGCAGTAATAATCTTTAGCAACAAATGCAATGACTTGGCAGTATTTTTAAATCATTTTAATGGTTTCTTGATAAAAAAACAATGTTTCAAAAACATGATGATTCCGAGTGTGGCCAGACTTTTGACTGGTAGTGTACATTGGGGGGATGCTTCTGCGAGGAGGATGAGCAGCTTTACGTTTCTGGCATTGATCATCACTGATGGACTGAAGTGAACACACAACTTCTCAGCTATTGTTAAGAATGCTCACCAATGCCTTGAGAAAAGCGTGCATTTTTGCGACTTCCTTCACAAACTTGTAAAGGTATATGGTAGTGTCCATGCTGAGTGGATGAATAATAACCTACTCGACTCGAGCCCATAAAGCACTGCAGATGGTAGCGGAAGGCAGCACAGAATATTATCAGCACCCTCATACCTTCTGTCCAGGACATATCGAGAATAACACACACTGCCGCCATAGAAAGGCAAACAGTAGTAATGATGATCTCGGCCATCCTGCTGTGTCACTACTCTCACTTCTTCCTTCTGGCAAACGGTATAAGACCACTGTAGCAAAAAGACAGTACAACATTTGTCATTAAAACACAAGAATGAAAGACACATAAAAACAACAAAGCAAACAGTAAGAGATTATCAGAGGCGAGATATATGCATATATGAAACAGAATTAAAAAGATGACAGGAGACCATTTGAATAACAGAGCTAAACAATTCAAAATGGACTTGTGTAATTACCACCGCCCAACTGAGAGTGGGCAATAGGCATGGCCAAACAACGGGCTCTAAGAGCATATATTAGCAGGTATTTCCACACATGCAGTTAAATGTGTCCCCTGGAAGTCTGTAGGTCTGTAATATTACATACAGATTACATAAATCAGAGTTATTTCATTTACATTCATGAACAAAATAGAAAAATATAATTAATGTTTCCATCTTGTCACATTTAAGCACAACAGTGTAAAGAAATGTAACTACATCTCACAGAGTACACAATTTATTCCTGTATGCAGTATTGTTTTAACTCAGTTTTCCGTGAAAATATTTAGTCAGTGTAATATTTTTAAACATATATATGTAAAAAAAATAGCAACTTGTTCATTGACGTACATACAGTATAACTTCTCTAGTTTTTGTCACTTCTTTGTTTTTTCATTTGGTGGCCCGTCATTTTTCAGGTGCTTCCCTATGAGTCATCCTGCAGTAGTCCGCCATCATAGTGACATCCCAGAGTCCCTGATGGAATCTTTCAGCCTGCTCTTCACTCACCACTCTAAGATTTTCAGGGAAGAATTCCAAGTGCAAATTCAAAAAGGTGAACTTTGAGACTCGTGTTGCAACCCAATTGCTTTAACTCAACTAGTACAATTTTTGCCAGTTAGGCATACAGTATATAAACGAAAGACCTGTGTATGTGTGTGTTTGTGTGTGTGTGTGTGTATGGAACAGTCTGCTCTGCTCATGTTCAACCACAGCCACTAGGTGGCACATGCATGCACTTTTACATTTTTTCGGCGCTTGCATGCCCCTCACTTCTCACTATGAAAGACCTGCGTGTAGCAAACACCGCCACACAACAACGACATTGTGCTAACGACACAGATAAAGAGACACAATGTTGAAACGAAGCAATCGCCGAGGCTCAACAATGTGCACGTGAAACACCTCAGCAATGGAGGGCAAGGCTTGAGGTTTTCACTACAAACATTGTCTATCTGGAGGTATTTTCTCAAGACAAAGATTAATAGGACTCATATGCCAGTGATACAGCTAAGATGTGGTATTGCCAGTGTCTTCTTGCGAAAGCCAGTGGGGCAGCAAGCACAGGTGGGTCCACGTCCCGTGTACTCCATAATTCTTAAGAGTAAGCGGACACCTCTCCAAGTTCACGATTATATAGTAAAACTGCTAGGGAGTGTTCAGGTTGTTTTTTGCCCCGAAGACCACGTTCAGCTAGTTTCTTCATATTTTGGATCTTTATTGTGTAACCACAAGGAGCAGACACAGAGCCCCAAACCACAGAGTAATGTCCAAGCACAATTCTGGCTTTAAATAAAGGATTTCTATTTGTTTCCAACACCTTTTACAAGAACACCGGCCAAAATGCATCAGCACAAAATTATCTCCTTCCACCTCCAAGAGTGTTGCCCACTGCCTACCTGACTCTTACTCAAGTAAGTGAGGCGGCGGGTTCTCTTTGAAATTCGACCCGGGAACCACTTCCGGTCTCATGTCCAGGTTGTCCAGAGCATTTCTGGGTCGTGTGGAAACCAGGGCAGACCTTCAAAGAGTCCTATACAAAGACCCTGACAGGTTTGTGTTTCCTCTCACCAGCTTCCAAGCCACCCTTAAGGTATCTAAATCTGGTTCAACCTTGAGAAACACTGCCACCTGTGGTGTGGATGAATGTACTGCTCCTGGTAAACCCATTTGCCCAGTCCCACCATTATGGTCTCCTGGTCAGGATAAAGGATGGATTCATACCCAGCCTGTCCTTTCTCCCTGGCACCTACATTTGTTACCCAACTATACTTAAGCCTCTCATTTGAGTTCATCGCACCATCAAATTCTGCATCAGACATCAGTTTTATAACACCAGTGTGGTATAGTGGGTCCCCAGCTCCCATCAAAGGCCAGTTTTTAAAATAAATAATCACCGCGCTCACGGGTTAGCAAGGGGGAGTGGTGGTTGTGTAGCTGAAGTGGTTCTCAGGGCGATTCGCAATGTGGGCTTTTCTCACCTAAGTGCGCAGGTGAGATACCGCCCGCATCCGTGATTGTTCCTGGGGCTGCTAATTTGCTACAGCTGCCATGCCCTCTTGATAAAATAGAAGTCGGCTAGGAGAAGAAAATGAAAAAGAAAAGAGAGAATGAGAACAAACGGAGGTTGTAGGAGAAAGCAGGACGCAGGGGAGAGCGAGCGAGTACAGGCTCGCATGCAGCTGTGCAGGAAGCCTGGGTGTTGGTAGTAGTAGTGGTCGCTCCCGCTGAGTGATCATGTAGTGGGAGTGACCAGTGATGAAAGGCGGATGACTCTCCGCGTAAGGCCGCGGGAGTCGGGACTTGGGACGTGGATTTCTCCAGCGTGAGAGCCCTGGTCGTTGGGGAATCCCAACTCACTGTTTGGCAGGGCCTACCGTAGCCAGGGATCAGTAAGGCGAACCGAAAAGTTGGACAGTGGAGAGAAGGCCAGCTGCTGAGAGGGCCACTCTCCTGTTGCAGGGCCCAGATGGGTGAAGCAGGGGAACCGCCAGAGGAAAGGAGACACCGGGCTTGTTGTTGTTGTTTTTTTATTTTATTATTTTAACCTTGCTGTTTTTAAGAAGACTTTTTCTATATTTTAACCTCCACTCTTCACGTTTGTTTTATGGATTATTTATTCAATGAAGACTTTTTGAAAAAGCACTGCACTTTATTTAATTTGAACACTGTTTTTGTTGTTGTTTTTAAATAAAAGCACTTGACACTTTTGCACCATCCCTTTGCTATGTTGTTGCCTCACTGCTTAGCTCATCTGTAACATTACCGACGGTGTCGGGTTAAGGGCTCCCGGACAGAAGATGGGAGCATGGAGCAAACCCGCATTGTCACAACCAGGTCCGGCAAAAATGTCCTCTTAATTTGGCCTTAGACAAACCTGAGAACTTTCGATATAAACATCGATATATTCAACTTTTGGTAGGGATTTGACAAACTGCTTCATTAAACCAAGGTTATTTTGAACCAATGGTGGCAACATATCTTATCTGGATCCACCAGGCTCAGTCTAGTGAAGTGTTTGGCACCAAGTTGTAGCATTTCTCTAGCTGGCCATCCCCTTCGCTCGGTTCTATTCAATAAGGGCGCGCACAAAAAGGCGAGCTCAATTGGGTGCGGCGAATAAAGGCAAACGCAACAAAATTATTACAGAAAATGTATTAGATAAAGGCAATGATTGAACGTATAAAAAGGCGAAAGCAAGAATATTAAAACATTCGCTCAATTGAGGTCGCCCTTTTGAAGCTCGCCTTTATTCGCCACTCCCAATTGAGGTCGCCCTTTTGAAGCTCGCCTTTTTGTGCACGCCCTTATTGAAGGATACAGCTTCGCTCTGCTGTCCCACTCACACACTAAAGCAGGACTTTGAATGGCTTCACAAACTGCTTCCTGATGCTGTAACTCATCATTGTGTTCGGCTCCAGCTGTACTCTAAACTTTTTATCGAATAAAATAACTGTTTTTCTTTAAATGTAGATTTTAGTATTACAAATTAGTAAGTTCAATCAAATTATCATTAAAGTAATGTTAATTATAGTGTGAAAACAATAAAAAAAGAACTGACAGCTAAAACTGCATTTTGTGAAGAAAATGTTAAAGGATGGAGAATGCTGATTTTCACTTTTGAATTTAGTCAGGTCAAGTGAGGTTGGGGAGCATACACTGGTACAGTGCGTCACCACACCCACCACATGACGAAACAGCTTGGGATCCTGGTTGGCAATCCCCTAGGCAGACACACTGTCCAATCCTACCCTCTGGAAATGACCCTCTATCTGCCACAGCCAGGTGTTATGTGGGCATCCTCTTGGCCTGATCCAGCCACTCGGGTCCTCAACAATGAGGGTCCTGCAACCCGGATCACCCTCTGGGAATTGCGCCACATGGCCGTAGTGCCATAACTGACGCTCTCTCACAATGCATATAATGCGCCTCATTTAGGACTCCATGAGTAACACAAAGTCAAACCAGCAGTACCCAAGGATTCTCTGAGGAGACACAACACTGAAGGAGTCCAGTCTTCGTCTCAGGTCACTGGATAGCGTCCATGTCTCGCAACCATATAGCAAGACAGGAAGCACTAGGACGCTAAAGACTTGAACCTTTGTCCTTTTACAGAGGTATCAGGAGCACCACACACCTCTTTATCAGCGACCTCATGACCCCCCCATGTCACCAAAAACATTAAGTGCCCAGAAATATATGAAAATCACATGAAATAATCAAAACAATTTTTTAGGGTATACCTGTGATTGGTACCTCCAGTGAAATATTCAAATGATTTCAAAATTTCATTTGAGAACATCAGTTTTTTTTTTTTTTTTTATAAATTACTGCCTCTTTAACTGACCAACTACTTGCAGAAGAGGAGAGGACTCGGCTCTCAGAGAAAGTCCCACTCTGTTGGACTACAAAACTGCAGTTGGACATGCTGGTAGTGAAGAAAATCCAAAAATCATATCGGGTAAGCATACACATTTTTATTTGAATACTTTTACCAATTTTTAAACATATACAACTCTCTAAATCTGAGGCTAGGGATCTGCACTGGCAATCGGACGGTTGCCGGTTTGAATCCCACAAATGCCAATAGGGACTGTGCTCTGTTGGGCCCTTAAGCAAGGCCCTTAACCTGCAATTGCTGAGTGCTTTGAGTAGTGAGAAAAGCGCTATATAAATGCAAAGAACTATTATTATTAAATGCAGACATGACTTGTGATAAGTTGTCACATTTTGTGCGGCTGGTTAGGTTTAACTCAATAAGACAAACACTTTAGGCAGCGGTTTTATAGCACACTATGTGACCTTTACCTGTTTTTTTAACAATGTTACATAAGCATGTGCAAAATGAATAAGCTTATAAGCATATAATGCCCTTTCCCACACAAGGAAGGAGTAATTTATGTTTTCCATGCTAATGTGCACATTCTGCCTTTGATAGGAGGTGTTCTTTATGGCTCTCTTACAAATTTTTATGACTCGAGTGTAAATAATAATGATATGTTTATTTCGTGACGAATGCTGAATTGGCCTTTGATTTATCGGTGCTCCTGCACTACGCTGTAAGAACAATTTCAAGGTGAACATAAGATAAAGTAAGCAATCTTCCTGAGCTTCAAAGGCTGAGTCATCCATAAAATTTCTTTTCACACTTTCATTAGGCAAAATGTTGGCACATGCAAATGGTATGAAGAGCAGGAGAAGGCTGCCTGATTAGACTCAGAGACATTAGTTGACTTTGTCCTGTGGCGGCGCAGGGAGAACCATCTGCAGCTCAACATCAGCAGCACAAAAGAGTTGAGGGTCGCCTTCCGCTGTGTCTGGAAGGCCCAGAGAGCAGTCATCATCCAGGGGGAGGAAATGGAGGTACTCCAGAGCTATAAGTATCGATTAACTTCTGAGCAGAAGTTCAGAAGAGGGAGGGCGTGCCTATGAGGAAGCAACGTGGGGCATGTGAGATTATTTATTGTGACTTTCAGAAAGCATTTGATAAGGTGCCACATGAGAGGTTGGGCATGAAACTAAAAGAAGTGGTGTGTAGATGGGGGCAGAATTGACTCAGACACAGGAAAAAGGGGATTATGGTGACAAGAGCCCTATCAAAATTGGCTGTTGTTAAGAGTGGTGTCCAGCAGGGGTTAGTGCTGGGGCCGCTGCAGTTTTTAATATATGTAACTGAAGAAATTCCAGGCACACCCGGAGTGCTTCCGGTTGCTCATGCGGCACGTCCACCACACCAGGAAGTGCCGTTGGAAGATCATTGCGAAGCACCTGGAGCACATCTGGGGCATTAGAAAAGGGGCCGCCTTACTTCATTAGTCGAGTGGGAGTCGGGAGGAAGAAGACGGAGCTTGTGAGAGGAGGAGTGAGGGCGACAGAAGAGTAAAAGAAAGGACTGAGTATTTGTCTGAATCGAGCATTGTGAGATGTTGTACATTGAAGAAAAGTATTAAACGTGTGTGTTTTTGGACATCTGATGTCTGTCTGTCTGTCTTTGGGGATGAACCTCCACAATAGATAGATAGATAGATAGATAGATAGATAGATAGATAGATAGATAGATAGATAGATAGATAGATAGATAGATAGATAGATAGATAGATAGATAGTGTGACAAAGACAGAGGGCGTAGCAGCCACTCATCCTGACCCAGACAGACACAGGAGGCACACTAATAAAACACATGCCTTCCACGTTTCCCACAGGCATAACACAGTCCAAAGCACTTAAGACACAACCTTTTTTTCTTCTTCTCTTTTCTCCTCCACTCCTCCTCGGCAAGCTGTGTCTCCCTCCTCCCGACTGTGGCTCACCGAGTAGTCTCTGCTGACCCCTTATATAAGCCACCACCCGGAAGTGCTGCAGGTGCTCATTGACCTAATTCTGGCTGCACTTCCGGGTGTGGCAGACGAACCGCCCACACAGGCTCAGGAACAGCTGCAGCACCCCATGGAGGTGCCTCCGGATCCCAACAGGGTTGTATCCAACTCCCATCTCCCATGAAGCCCTGCGGGAGTGCGAGGGACTGCTGCCACCAAGGGGGGCTGCCACCTAGCGTTCCAGGGGAGGTAATGTTCTGTCCATGCTTCTTCCCCCAGACCATTTAAGGAAGAGGCATCCCGGCCGGGCAAGGACCCCAGCCGTCGGCCACAATAGATATATAGTGCCTTTCACATTTATCTGATTGATAGATAGATGTGAAAGGCACTATATGATAGATAGATGTGAAAGGCACTATATGATAGATAGATAGATAGATAGATAGATAGATAGATAGATAGATAGATAGATAGATAGATAGATAGATAGATAGATAGATAGATAGAAAGTTATTTGTCTCTGGGAGATATTTTGACATACTTAGTCAGATTTTATTGGTAAGGCTGGAGATTAAATATTATATTCAAGGCTACTTATGAGAGCAGCACACAGAGGACTAATACAGACAAAACTGGCATCTGACTGAAGCCGCTGTAGCCAAAAATAAAAACCTTATTTGAATGAACTGAAGTGAACCCATTTACTACCATCTATCTTCAGAGCCTGAGATAACAGCACTCGGATTGACTTTGATCTTCAGACAGCTTACATACTGCACGTGCTTTGCAATATTTGATTATAAAGCACTTCAGTATGGAGAGCAATGATAGATTATAGATTATTCAAACAACTTTCTATAAGGTGCCAGGTTTACTCCTGGGAGGCCCAGTGGCTGCAGGCTTTTGTTCCCAACTTGTCTAAAATCAGTAAGTCATTTAAATTTATTAACTGATCTCTTTGGTTAATTTGCTAACCGTTTATCCTTTTCTTATTTTGTATTATGTACGATTTATATTTTTGAGAAATTAATAAATATTTGTATTTTTTGCCATGTCTTTGAATGCTTAACTCTGCTTTCCTTTTTGATTCTTTGAATTTATTATTTGGTATTACAATAACAATTAAGAAAGACTGCAGCATACACAGAAAAGACAATCAGTGCCTGAGTAGCTGCCTCATGTTTGTTTTCACCTGTGTGACCCTTAGCATTCTGCAGCTTAATAAAAACAGTTCTAGAAAATCGTATTCCTCATCATGCACAAATGGAACAAAAAACCTGAAGCCTGAGGTCACCCTGTACCGAATTTGATATACAACATAAGAGCATACCAAATTTAACAAATAACAGAAGACCATGCAGTCCATCATTTTTGTTTAGCTCATAGCTAAGCTCCCCTGATACCTCATCCAAATTCTTCTTAAAGGTTCTCAAGGTTTCTGCTTCAACTCCATGAATTGGTAGTTTGTTCCAGAGTCCCACAACTCTTTGTATAAAGAACAGCTTCCCCTTTATTTCCACTGGTGTCCTCAAGCATGTGATTCACCCGTAAGGTAAAAGAATGTCGCTTTATCAATGCCTCTGAGAATTTTAAATACCTGCATTAGGTCCCCATGCAGGTTTTAATTGTCTTCAGTCTTTTTACAGCACGACATGTCCACCCAGTCCTGGGATGCACTTGGTTGCTCTCCTCTGCACAGCCTTAGGTGCTGCTATGTCTTTCTTGTAGCGAGGTGACCAGAACTGTACACAATAATCCAGATGTGGTCTCACAAGTGCCATTTGTAGTCTGGGTGTAACGTCCCTTGACTTAAATTCAGTAGCAATATACAGTAATCCCTCCTCGATCGTGGGGGTTGCGTTCCAGAACCCCCCGCGAAAGGTGAAAATCCGTGAAGTAGAAACCATATGTTTATATGGTTATTTTTATATTGTCATGCTTGGGTCACAGATTTGCACAGAAACACAGGAGGTGGTAGAGAGACAGGATCGTTATTCAAACACTGCAAACAAACATTTGTCTGTTTTTCAAAAGTTTAAACTGTGCTCCATGACAAGACAGAGATGACAGTTCTGTCTCCCAATTAAAAGAATGCAAACATATCTTCCTCTTCAAAGGAGTGCGCGTCAGGAGCACAGAATGTCAGAGAGATAGAGAAAAGCAAACAAATCAATAGGGCTGTTTGGCTTTTAAGTATGCGAAGCACCGCCGTATAAAGCAGCTGTAAGGAAGGGAGCAATTGTGAAGGTAGTCTTTCAGCATTTTTTAGAGGAGCGTCCGTATCCTCTAGGCCAGTGTGCGAACAGCCCCTCTGCTCACACCCCCTCCGTCAGGAGCAGAGAATGTCAGAGAGAGTGAGAGAGAGAGAGAAAAGCAAATAATCAAAAATCAATACGTGCTGTTTGATCTTTTAAGTATGCGAAGCACCGTGCGGGAAGCATGTCGCTTGACAAAGCAGCTGCACAGAAGGGAGCAATTTGAAGATAATCTTTCAGCATTTTTAGACGAGGATCCGTATCGTCTAGGGGTGCGAACAGCCCCCCTGCTCACACCTCCTCCGTCAGGAGCAGAGAATGTCAGAGCAAGAGAGAGAGAGAGAGAAAAGCAAATAATCAAAAATCAATACGTGCTGTTTGATCTTTTAAGTATGCGAAGCACTGTGCGGGAAGCATATCGCTTGACAAAGCAGCCTCATGTAAGCCCAGCAAAGAAAAGAGCAATGTGAAGGTAATCTTTCAGCGTTTTTTGCGGAGCGGCCGTATCCTCTAGGGGTGCGAACAGCCCCCATGCTCACAATATATTTGAGGAGTTTTATTTAATACGTAATACGCGCTCTGGTTGGGTAGCTTCTCAGCCATTAGTGTCCCTTGTATGAAATCAACTGGGCAAACCAACTGAGGAAGCGTCTACCAGAAATTAAAAGACCCATTGTCCACAGAAATCCGCGAACCAGCAAAAAATCCGCGATATATATTTAAATATGCTTACATATAAAATCCGCGATAGAGTGAAGCCGCGAAAGTCGAAGCGCGATACAGCGAGGGATTACTATACAGCAAGGGTAATCTGCTCTTCAGAGATAGGTTTAGTAGTTTTCAAGTGAGTTATCTCTTCACAATCATGTTGAATATTAATTTGCTGCATGAAATTGTGTTCCAAAGTGAAGCATTTTTTATACGTTTTATAAAATACCTAACTTTTTCTTGTGTTTTAAGGTGGAGCTCAAGTCCAGAGATTTAAACAAATGCCATAAATCTGACAAAAAAGCATCCACTTTCAAGCGGCAAAGGTTTTGCTTTACCAAAACAAGCCCTCCATGATGTTTCTGAGGCATGCTTGTGACAAAAAAAAAGTAAATTGAAAGCAATACGTTTTATTGGCCCAGTTTTCTGGAGGTAAAGATCTGTTTCATGTTCGCTTGTCTGCTCGCAGCGGCCGTCGTAGGCGGACTTTTACCTTTTCTACCCGCGCAGCACCATTTAAGCCAGTCACTTCAGGTTGCGGATTTTCCTCCTTTAGTTTAGTTTAAACAATTCCTGTTTCATCAATGGTCATGTTCTGCCATAGCTTGTAACAGATAATACTCTGCACAGAAGTGTGCCAAGCATCTGATATAACAGTATTGTTATGAATGGCACATTTTATTCATTTTTATTCTGCATCACCTGCCCGAGACAGAACTAATTTTGACATCTTTCCACTCACAAGAATTTTAATGGTGCACTTCATGAATTGATCACAGGCTTCTCTGAAAAGTTTATGATTATCTAACGGTGCTTTCAGTTGGATAGTTGTTGCTATGGTAATCTTTCCCATGATGCACTGGGAGTGCCTGTCAGGTGACGTCATCAGCGCAACTCTGTAAAGATCACTGCGTGCATTCCCAGATTATCTGAGACTGATCTGAAATGGCAAAACATATTTTTGTGACTTCTGGCAATAGAAGTTATCTCCGAACTTTTGACTTTGATTTTTAGTTAGCAATTTAGCTTTGTAGACTTTCTTTGTGACATCTGGTATTGACCATTAATAATAGTAATAATAATAAATCTTTACATTTATATAGCACTTTTCTCACCATTCTGTTACTCCAGCCTCCATTAATGTGCAGCATCCACCAGGATGATGCGACGGCAGCCATTTTTGTGCCAGTATGCTTGCCACACATTAGCTGTTAGGTGGTAAAGTGGTGAGACGGATAGCCAGTTAGAGGCAGGGGATGATTAGGGAGCCAGAATGACTAGGCCATGGTGGGCAGTTTAGCCAGGACATCGGAACAACCCCTGCTCTTTACGAAGGACACCCAGGGATCTTTTATGACCACAGAGAGTCGGGACCTCGTTATTACGTCTCATCCAAAGGACGGTGGCCCCTTCACTGCTCTGTGGCATTGGGATCCACATTCAGACCACAGGGTAGATGCCCCCTGCTGGCCTTGCCAACACCTCTTTCATGCTTTTTCTTTACCAAATGCTTTCTACTGGTGAGTTGTATTTTTTTAATGCAAAAGGTCTAAAGAAAAGCAGAAACAGGCATTTCTGTACACTTTCATTGCACATTTCCTTTCATGTTGGTGTACTGTTAGAAAAATTAAAGAGCCTTTCTGTATTCAATCAGCAGTCCAGAACTCACCTCTTCTGCTCCTGATAGAAGATCACGTCATAAATGAAGTATTAATGCAGCATCTTAGTGCAAATCAGTTGACAAAAGCCTGACCTGATCCACTTCCAGGCTTATTCCACGATGAAAAACTAAAGTGCACCTGCCTAACACCGTCCTGTCGCAGCATTAAATAAAATCACAAGTCTGTGTCAATTGTCCTTACAGAAAAGATCTTTACCTGGGCAAATAATGCGTAAATTCTTTACTGGAGATTAAGGATGTCAAGAGTGATGGCACAGACAGGATTTCCAAGCAAAACATTAACCTTTGATCTGTGATCCCTGTTCTTATCTCAGGCTCTATAAAATGACTGTCACCCTGAAGAAGTGAAGCTCTCACTTTGGCTCCGTGTGCTTCAACATGACTGCTCCAACAATCGTAGTCATCGGCGTAGCTCTCTTGGGCCTTCTCTCAGAAGGCCGACCCTTGCCAGCCGGCAACAAGAGTAGTTTCAACAAGCTGCTGATGATTTCCTTCGATGGCTTTCGGTGGAACTACGACCAAGATGTGGACACTCCAAATTTGGACCTCTTGGTGAAAGAGGGGGTGAAGGCTAAATTTATCTCCCCTCCAGCTATCCCAATGACCTCGCCATCTCACTTTACAACAATCACAGGTACTCTTTTCTTAATTTGTAGGTTTGTGTGCATTTTAGTATTGCTACCACGTTGAATTTATTATTATAAATGACCACATAATAATAAGGTTAAGATCAACTACTGCTGATGAATGCCATTTTTTTTTTGCAGTACAGAAAGCTCTCACTTTAACCCTTTAAAATTTCTTTGGAATTATTTTGTAGCTATGAAATATGGGCCAAATTAGTAAAACTGTTAATCAGTTATTAAAATGATGAGATAATTTTTAGATATTTTAGGTGGTTAACGCTGCTGCCTCACAGCTCCATGAGACCATGTCTGAAGCTGAGGCTCCATAACTATCTGGGTGTAGTTTGCACATTCAAGGCTGCCAGGATTTCTTCCCTGGATACTCGGCTTTTCTTCAGATATGCAAACATCAGTAAATTGGGGACTTTAACTTCGGTCAGTGTAAGTGAGTGTTCCCCAGGCTGGACTGGTGACCCACCAGGAGTTGGTCGTTGCCTTATAGCCAATGCTGATGAAGAAGCTGTGGTCCCACAACTCTGAGCTCTCCAGAGCAGTACAGATAACGGCTGTGTGTGTATCTATAACTGTACGTTATACACTACCAATCAACAGTCTTGACACACCCAGAAATTGTCATGGTTTTGATAGAAATGGATACTTTTAAATTGAGTTTAAAATCTAGCTGAGACATTATTAGTGTTGTTAATGGTTATTACTACTTGAAATGACAGATTTTTAATTAGTTATTCACATAGTACTGCAAAGCTGCAAGTGAAACCTGCCTGAATTTCACCAAAGGTCACACATACCGCTTAGAATTAAGGCCAAAAAGTTCTATCTTGGTCTCATCAGACCAGAGAATCTTATTTCTCACCATCTCAGAGTCCTTCAGGTGTCTTTTAGCAAACTCCATGCGGGCTGTCATGTGTCTTGCACTGAGGTATGTGTGGAGACAACCAGGCACTGCTCATCACTTGTCCAATACAGTCCCCACAGTGAAGCATGGCGGTGGCAGCATCATGCTGTGGGGGTGTTTTTCAGCTGCAGGGACAGGACGACTGGTTGCAATCGAGGGAAAGATGAATGCGGCCAAATACAGGGATATCCTGGACAAAAACCTTCTCCAGAGTGCTAAGGACCTCAGACTGGGCCGAAGGTTTACCTTCCAACAAGACAATGACCCTAAGCACACAGCTAAAATAACGAAGGAGTGGCTTCACAACAACTCTGTGACTGTTCTTGAATGGCCCAGCCAGAGCCCTGACTTAAACCCAATTGAGCATCTCTGGTGAGACCTAAAAATGGCTGTCCACCAACGTTTACCATCCAACCTGACAGAACTGGAGAGGATCTGCAAGGAGGAATGGCAGAGGATCCCCAAATCCAGGTGTGAAAACCTTGTTGCATCTTTCCCAAGAAGACTCATGGCTGTATTAGCTCAAAAGGGTGCTTCTACTAAATACTGAGCAAAGGGTCTGAATACTTAGGACCATGTGATATTTCAGTTTTTCTTTTTTTAATAAATCTGCAACAATTTCAAAAATTCTTTTTTTTGTCTGTCAATAATGGGGTGCTGTGTGTACATTAATGAGGGAAAAAATTAATTTAAATGATTTTAGCAAATGGCTGCAATATAACAAAAGAGTGAAAAATTGAAGGGGGTCTGAATACTTTCCGTACCCACTGTATATACATATATACATATATACATATATATATATATATATATATATATATATATATATATATATATATATATATATATACACATATATATATATTCATGGCATTCGTAGTCTGTGTCACAATCTGATTGTATGGGTGGTTACCTACCAGGTAACGCTTGTGGTTGGCCAGCAATCTGCTAACATCCGCCACGGTGCCCTCAGTTTGTGAGGAGCAGATCATAGAATGGTTGAAATAGTTTACTGTCAAATAAATGCAAAGAGTACACGACACGTGTTTCGCCCTCATTCTGGGCTCATCAGGTGTACACCGTGGCGGATGTTAGCAGATTGCTGGCCAACCACAAGCGTTACCTGGTAGGTAACCACCCATACAATCAGATTGTGACACAGACTACGAATGCCGTGAATGTAATTACCCCGATCTACATGCTGTCAAATAAACGAACCACACGCCGTGGTGCAACGTTAGGGGCATCGCCTCTGACGCTGACGTCCGAGGTTCAATTCCCGAGAGGGAGTGCAGTGGAGTGTGTACACCTGATGAGCCCAGAATGAGGGCGAAACATGTGTCGTGTACCTACTGAAAAACTGCTTATAAATAAGAACCATTGGCGCGTGTGAAAATGAAATCAGGACCAGGCCCCCATGTTATTTTGTCCCTCCAGACTCTCCTCTATATCTTCTTATATAATACGCTACCGTGGCTGTCTGTTTGTCTGTCCAGGATTTTAAATCACTTGTAGCTCGCAAACCGTTGACCTGAAATTTGGTACACGTATACTATGTGACGTCTACTGTCCACTGTCGGGGTGATGATTGACCTCCAAGGTTATTCCTCTTTTTATTTTCATTTTATTTTATTGTAAAATCAACTCTTGACAGCTGACAGCAGGGTA
The DNA here is from genome assembly GCF_900747795.2 of Erpetoichthys calabaricus. Taxonomy (NCBI): domain Eukaryota; kingdom Metazoa; phylum Chordata; class Cladistia; order Polypteriformes; family Polypteridae; genus Erpetoichthys; species Erpetoichthys calabaricus. The sequence continues at coordinate 149,488,791 of NC_041404.2, read as the reverse complement.
ACCGTGTGGCTCATGCGTACAGGCACCATTCTCATCCCTACCATCTTTGCCGTCACTTCCCCTACCTCTTTATATTGTAAATCATTCTTGAGGCAGATTGAAGATTTAAGTGCCAGCTGAAGTGAAAAATTAAGGAAAACGTACTAAGTCATTGCAACACAAACACCGACTTAATCAGTTTTAACGCGAAAAGATGCCGATGGAAGAAGAGAAGAAGCGGGACGATAGGGTGGAGAATAGAAGAGCTGCTCAGGAAGCAGCAAGCGCATCAACCTCGGAGCAAACAAATGATAAACGTACAGAGAAAGAGGAGGAAAACTAGGAATGCTCAAGTCAAGGGTATTCACGGCACGTTATCGTCCAGTGCGACGTTACTTATATTATAATCCACAGAAAAAATCTGACCAAAGGTAGACGAACTGAAATAATTGAGTTCAACAGTCCAAAGCAACGGAGAAGTGTGGCAGAAAGGTGAAGAAGAGACTGCAGGAGGGGTGGACTGGGTGTAGAAGAGTGGCAGGAGTGATTTGTGAGAGAGAGAGAGAGAGGAGTACCTGCAAGAGTGAAAGGGAAGGTCTATAAAATGGCAGTGAGACCACCAACGTTGTATGGTTTGGAAACAGAAAGACAGGAGGCAGAGATGAAGGTGCAACAATTTTTGCTCGGAGTAACGAAACGAGGGCAGACATGATTAGGAATGAGGACATTAGAGGAACAGCACAGATATGACAGTCTGGTGACCAAGTGACAGAGGCTCGATGGAGATGGTCTGGGCACATGCTGCTGAATGAAGAGTGACCTAAAACCTCTAAGAGAAAACAGGCAGGAGGAAGTTGAAATCATAACCATTGATTCTCCTGTCACAGGACACTGTAACTAGACGCACACAGCATTCTGTAACAAGATGCACATCTTTTCTGCTAGATGAGGTCTTTTTGATACACAAGTAAAAGGTACAGAATTAGATTACTTACATCATACAAAGTTTCTTATCATCAGTGGCTGCTTACAGTTACCAGCTGGCTGCTTACAGTTACCAGCTGGACACAAGGCGAAATGAAGCGTACTAAACCATAAGTAAACACGGTCAGCAAAAACACGTAGATCACTAATGTCAAGCATCGTGTGTTTGCTTTGCCACATTATCAGCTCCTTTCTTTATTAGCACAGAAGCTGAAGGCTGATGCCTTCCTCACACAGCAAATAAACAGCCCCCTGTAGTCTGCTTGCATCCCGTCTCAGCTTCCCTAAGTTACCTGGAAAACGCTTTTACATTATATAGTGAACTTTGCTAAATGTGCTTAATTACTTTAAGATATAAGATCCAATCCTCGCAACTATGAATTAATTTGTCTTGTTATGATATTTTTTACCACACCGTACATCGGGAAAAGAATGTTGAGGAAGGCCAAAGAGGAGGTGTTGATGGAGGACTTGAAGGTAGCCAGTGTGGTACAAAATGATGTAAAAGTCGGGTAGATGGAGACAGATGATCCGCTGTGGTGTGTGAAAGGCGCTATATATTGCCCGACCCCGTTCAGACTGAGGCAGAGGCACGTACTTAAATAACACAGATTTTTATTTTTCTGCACGCCTTCCCCGTGTCCCACAGTCCCAAAACACACACAAATACCACAACAATCACCACCACTCCTCCTCAGGCTTAGTCCTCCTCCTCCCGACTCTGGCTCTCGAGTGATGGTGGCTGGCCCTTTTTATAACCCACCCGGAAGTGTTCCAGGTGCTTGACCACCTGGTCCTAATTGCCCTTCCGGGTGGGGCTGTAGAATCGTCCAACTGTTGGCTGCTGGAAGGAGACAGTCCCCCCCTAGTGGCCACCCTGGGCCCCAACCAAGCTGTGGAGGACTCCATCTCCCATGGAGCCCTGCGGGAGGTTGGGGAATCGGCGTCGGCCAGGGAGGCTGCCACCAAGTGCCCCGGGGGAGGTATTGAGCTGTCCATGGCTGCTCCCCCTGAACATACACAACAGGGGCGTCCCAGCCGGGTTCATCACATGTGACCCCACCACTCTCCTCTATATAATATTACAATTCACAGGAAAAAAAAATGGACCAAGTTTGTACAGTAATGCAGACAAAAAGGAATACAGGACAAATAATTCATCACAGCACAGGATATAATAACATAAAAAAAACAAAAGTACATATAAATGAATTACAAAATGGCAACCTTTTGGTGCCCTTCTGTCCTCAGTAACACGTTCACACACCTCACATATACAGGATTCCCCCTCTACCCATCCCGTACAGGTATATCAGTGTACTTACTACAAGTTAAACGCAGGAGACCACGGTGGGTGCACTTAATTGCCATCCCCTACAGATCACTGAGAAATTGCGTCTGTTAGAATGATAAGAAACTCTAATAACAGCCTCTTGCTGAGTTGGCTTAATTGCTTGTGCTGGGTAAGCACACTGTGTGCTGTAACATTTGCGCTGAGACAACGAGAAATAGTTGCAAGATCTATCTTATGCTATCTAAACAGAATTAAAAAAGAGAGAAAAAAAAAGAAGTAGGCTGCTTTCCTGGATCTTTTGCACAGGAAGAATGAAAGTCATCTGCAGTGTTTTAACTGTGAATAAATGGATGCAGCTTGCACGGCCAAGGACCTAAGCTGGCAAACGGGCAACCTGAGGGTTAGACGCTGAGAAAGCAGCACTGGGCTCGGTCTTTTCACTTATATATCTCTCCGACTATATTTGTAGGATGCATGGAAAGAGAGGCGATGTAGGCATCCGCCTAGGTCACCGTCACCTGAGGGGTGCCATTTATGAAAGGGGTGTGAGCTCCAGACCCTCTACCCCCCCCACCCCCGGTCCGTATTACGTACAGAGAGGGGCGCCCATTTTGTTTTTCTGCAGGTGGACGCGTTCCAGATATTTGGGGGCCTTCTCCTCTACCTGGTTGTTGATAATACTAAGTGGACACCAAGCTCCCGACTCTCTGTGGTCATAAAGGTGCCCTTTATAAAGTGTAGGGTGTATCCCGATGTCCGGACTAAATGGCCGTCTGAACATCCCCAGTCTCTAACTGGCTATTTAGATAGATAGATAGATAGATAGATAGATAGATAGATAGATAGATAGATAGATAGATAGATAGATAGATAGATAGATAGATAGATAGATAGATAGATAGATAGATAGATAGATAGATAGATACTTTATTAATCCCAAAGGAAAATTCACATACTCCAGCAGCACCTTACTGATACAAAAAACAATATTAAATTAAAGATTGATAATAATGCAGGTAAAAACAGACAATAACTTTGAATAATGTTAACGTTTACCCCCCCGGGTGGAATTGAAGAGTCGCATAGTGTGGGAGAGGAACGATCTCCTCAGTCTGTCAGTGGAGCAGGACAGTGACAGCAGTCTGTCGCTGAAGCTGCTCCTCTGTCTGGAGATGACACTGTTTAGTGGATGCAGTGGATTTTCAATAATTGATAGGAGCCTGCTCAGCGCCCGTCACTCTGCCACAGATGTGGCATGATGACACAGATTTCTCTGTCTCGCCACTTCACCATCTTAGCAAATAATGTGGTGAGTGTACTGGCCAGAAATGTCTGCCATAGCATCATTTAGGGGGGTGCTGCGCATTGGTGGTGGTTGAGGGGGCTCCCCACGCACCACAGTACTTTAAGCAGTGAGAAAAGCGCTCACAATCCCTCCTAACCCACTAACAGCTGTGTTTGGTGTTCTCCCAGGTGGACTTAAAGTGGAGAAGGACAAACAAACTGTGATGGCCTTCACTACACTATTGGCACGCAGACTTATCTTTGGTCAACTGGAAGAATCCTAACTCTCCTCTTTTAAGTCAGTGGGTAACTGATGTTTTATATTATCTGAAATTGGAAAAAATTTAATTCTCACTTAGAAGATCTGTGCAGAACTTTTTCAAAACCTGGCAGGATCTAATCGATAATATTTTAGAATAAGCTCTTATAGCACTGAGGAAGTAGATTCTCTTCCTTTATCTGCCTATTAAACTCATCAATTTATTTATTTTTACTAGCTTTAAGTTTTATTCCGTTGGCCATGCTCTCTTTCTCGGGAGTGGGGGTTGATTTGTTTTCAGTCCTATTTTTGGTAAAAATTGATCTATTTGTATGGAATGATTACAGTAAAATCAATAAAATTAAAAAAAAGAAAGAAAAGCGCTCTATAAATGTAAGGAATTATTATTATGATGATGATCGTTTTAGCTTTATGGATCGCCACTGCACACCTGTCTGGATGTGTTTTCCCAGCATCTGTCCAGGTGTTCTTCAGGGTATTCCAGTTTTTCTTTCCTATCCCCAGAGCTGTGCTGGTTGGGCTGACTGTTAAGCACATGTGGGTGTTTGTGTGGTTGTCTCCTGCTTTGTTCCAAGTGCTGCTAGTATAGGCCCTGGTCCCTCTTGACCGTGAAATGGTCTAAGCAGATTTGAGCAAGTTATGTAACAATCCCAGACTCCCTCGGAAGCTCGGCACTCCTTTTTTTTCTAATAGTTTTTGCATTTCTTGATCACATTAAATGACAAATAGGTTCTGTACTTGAAAAGATGAATCTCCAGAAATTAAAGCTTAATGTATTATTGGTAATATAATATAATATTATATTATTATAAGCGGCCCGCTAGGGTGGAGAAAAGCAGAGCTGCTCAGGAAGCAGCAAGCACATCAACCTCTGAGCAAACAAATGCTAAACGTACAGAGAAAGAGGAGGAAAACTAGGAATGGTCAAGTCAAGGGTATTCACTGCACGTTATCGTTATATTTTCCTATTATATAATAATATAATTGGCACAAAAGGACATAAGCTAGAAATGCTGACTGTGGTATGTTACTGAGGGGGTTCTACTCACCTGCGCACTGCCATGGACTCGGCTCTTCAAATCCTTTGGACTTCTATACAAGTAAGCAGAAAAATGTGACTGTGAAATCGGATTACAATGCACCATCTAGTGGCCAAAATTATATTTACAATCTCTTGTCTTCTGTTGCCACCATGTGGTGCCATACAGTATTGCAAGTATAACCTCTCGGTACACACTTTAAAGCCCAATGCTGTAGAATTACGCTCACGTGGCATTCTCCGAGGATTTTGTTGCCATCCCAGATTTTGTTCAAGATGAGAGCAAAGTAGCAAGAAATCCTTATTATCTGCTGCAGTTTAGTTGTGACCTTGAACTTTACATGGGACAATAAATGGAGAGACTTTTATCACCAAGTTGATAAGTGCAGATCTTTTTTTGTGATTAGGGGAAAAGGATTGTGACCAAACAACACGCAATTAGAGTGTGCCTTTAAGTCATTGTCACCTGGACCCTCACATTGATTCTGTGGATAAAAATGGAAAATATCAGCAAATCATAACAACACCATTCCCATTTAAAAAGATAAAATGCCCCATGTAGCACATACATCAAGTGCAGTGCAATGCAGAGACACTTTAATCAACTGTTTGTGAGCGAGTGCAGCATCAGACTAACCAAACATGAATGCTTTTTTCCATTAAAAATAATTTTTATCATTTTATGATCTCCATCACATGTACAAAAAACAAAGTTTAGAAAACGAAACATCTGAGCTGTTGGCAGTCAAGGCGACATACAGCATTTAAAAATAAGTGCTTACTGACAGATATTTCTCAGATGATTACTTACAAGAACATTAGAAATGTGACAAATGAGAGGAGGCCATTCAATCCATCAGGCCCGTTTGTTTAGCTGTCTCTAATATCTCATCCAGATTCTTCTTCAAGGTCCTCAAGGTTTGTGCTTCCACTCCATGTCTCAGTAGTTTGTCCCCGAGTTCCACAATTCTTAGTGGAAATTAAGGGGACCGAAGCCAGGAAGCCCTTCTTTACGCAGATGTCTGTGATTTATCGTTAACTTGAAAGAGTTCTGTTGGATCTCTTTTTCCTTTAAGCATTTTAAATATGTGGATTAGGTTCCTACAAAGCCTTCTCCACTCGACACTAAACAGGTTTAATTCCCATGATGCACTTGATTGCTCTCCTCTGCACAGCTTCAAGTGCTGCTATGTCTTTCATGTAGCATGGTGACCAGAACTGCCCACCCCTGTCTGGATGTTATCTCATTTGCCACACATACGTCCATAACGGTCAGAAACCTCTGTGCCCTCAATGCCTCTCTGACTAGCAGTTCATGTTTCTCACTGGCAATCTAAGATCTTTGCTGTTGTCACACTGAGCTAACGTTAACTGACATGAACTTACTTGAATCTTCACTATTCTGTGTTAAAGTTTCATTATATTCAAGTTTAAAACTAAGCAAACTAAGGTAGATTTACCACTAATATTAACTTAAAGGATTTGGCTCTTATACTTTGTTATATTATAGACTATAGAAGGGTGGGCAAAATTTGGCTTACGGTTGCGAGAACTTGAAACAGAGTTTATTCTTGCATTATCCATCCATCCATTTTCCAACCCGCTGAATCCGAACACAGGGTCATGGGGTCTGCTGGAGCCAATCCCAGCCAACACAGGGCACAAGGCAGGAACCAATCCCGGACAGGGTGCCAACCCACCGCAGAACACACACAAACACACCCACACACCAAGCACACACTAGGGCCAATTTAGAATCACCAATCGACCTAACCTGCATGTCTTTGGACTGTGGGAGGAAACCGGAACGCCTGGAGGAAACCCACGCAGACACGGGGAGAACATGCAAACTCCATGCAGGGAGGACTCGGGAAGCGAACCCAGGTCCCCAGGTCTCCCAACTGCGAGGCAGCAGCACTAGCCACTGCACCACAGTGCCGCCCTTCTTGCATTATTCATTTCTTAATTATTGTATTATTTGTCTTATTCTTAATTTATTATTATGGTGTGCTTGAGTGTAGCAAGTAAATTACAAGAAAGTCTAACTAACGAAGGCCTTCAATTGGAGCTCTTAGGAGGTTGTACTGAAGTGCACTGTGATAGTGCTGGGTGGTATGACCAAAATTCTGTATCACGGTCAGTCAGTCAGTCATCCACCAACCTGTTATATCCTAATAAAGGGTCACGGGGGTCAGCTGGAGCCAATCCCAGCCAGCACAGGGTGCAAGGCAGGAACAAATCCCCGGGCAGTGTGCCATCCCACTGCAGGGCACACACACACACACACACGCACACACCAGGGACAATTTAGAATCGCCAATGCACCTAACCTGCGTGTCTTTAGACCCACACAGACACGGGGAGAACATGCAAACTCCACGCAGGGAGGACCTGGGAAGCGAACCTCATGTCTCCTAACTGTGAGACAGCAGCGCTAGCACTGCGCCACCATGCCTCCCTCTATATCACGGTATTCAACGGTATTTTTTTCCCATGCATGAGTGGATGTTAATCACATTTTCCACTGCAATTACTGCAGTAGACTGGCTAAGAATAACCTATTCCACTGTCATGAGAATTGTACATTGTACAAAAAAACATTATAATGTGCACACAAGTATTAATACAAGTTTGCATGGCCCCATAAAGTGATCAAGGGGGTGGCACTAATGAAGAGAAGGAATCACATTGCATGACAGATGTAGTCAAAATATAGAACCATTTTATTGAACAAATTCTGCAAACAACTTAAACTATAATTTTGACAACCGTATTTTCAAACATCCAAAGAGGCATTTAGACTTAGTAAAATATCGAGAGGTGCTTGTCAGCAGTTGCATTGCACTGAACATGTCTTAGAAAAGGAATAAATAGTAAATATTTTTTGTAAACCAACTTCACTTTCTGTTAATGTTAACAATCTCTGTCCACTGACACATCAGCTATATGGATTGTAATGGCGTCGGTTATCTCGATCCACAGCTTGCTTTATTTTGTCGTAGGCAGTACCTCTAGCAAACGTGTCTACAAGTGACGTCTGGCTCGAGTGTCCTCTTGTTTTTTAAGTTTGACCTGAGGACGTGGAGGGTGCCAATCTTAGTTCCTTACATTCATGGTACTCCAAAGCATGTTTGCGGCTAAGGTGGTGCAGCAAATTGCACGTGTTGCTGCCTTCAGCGACAACTTTAGCTCAACAGCATTTGCAGTTGTTTTGTCTTAGTAGAGAAATATATTTTTCTCCACTTTCCCCCTTTGTATTATTAATTTGTAGCCTTTGTCAGAATGCCTCAAATCTCACAGACTTACCACTGTTTATAAGGTACAGTGATCCCTCGCTCTATCACGCTTCGACTTTCGCGGCTTCACAATATCGCGTTTTTTTCTCATACACGCTTACGTCACTACGCATGCGCTTTCTGAAACATTTATCTAAGCCCCACGATGGCTCCTAAACGTGATGCTTTTTCTAAGCCTTCTGACAATGAAACTAAGCGCTGGAGGAAGATGCTTACCATCCAGGAGAAGGTGAAACTCTTGGATATGATCAAAGATGGCAATACCCTACAAAAGCCTCCTCACGCATATGAAAAGACAGCGCCAGCAACTGCCTATCAAGATGTTCTTCAGCCGCACACCCAGACACCCACTGCCTACCCCTAGTACTCCTTCAGCGGAAGAAGACAACGACGCACCTGCTGAAGATACTGCACCACCTGAAGACTCTCCTACTGAGCTCGTGCCTTCATAGTGGTTGTGTGTAAGAACTGTGTGTGTGTAATTAAATGCACAGTACAATAATAATAATATGATATTTGTAACGTCTAATATGTCTTATTTTCTCTTATTTTGTCTAATATATTGGGTAATACGAGTGTAATGGTGACTAAAGGGTGTTATTTCATGCCTAGAGGGCTCTAATAATGTTAAAAAAACGTATTTAGAAGGTCGTAAACAGGTTTTCTATACTCTAACTGCGAAAATATTAGATTAATAAATAAAGAATCCTACTTCGTGAAAATTCATTTATCGCAGTAGAGTCTGGAACGGATTAACCGTGATAAACGAGGGTTCACTGTATTATACTTTATAACTTCTCCCCACCTTCCCTTCTACATCTACAACCTCAGTCAATTAGGTGTAGTAAAAGACAAGCAGGAGTTAAGTTACACTTTAAATAATGTATTATTGGTAATATTCATGAATAATAACAATATGCACAGTACATTTGAATATTAGCAACCATACAACCTGATAAATGGTGATGTGTAGTTTCAGGCGGCACAGAGACTTGTTAGTTACTTAAAATGTCTCTAGTTAAGTCATCATGTTTGGTCAGCTTTCTTCAGAACAGGCCGCATGCCTGTCTCAGTATGGCTGCCTGGCTGTGCTCTTCATTGTGTTGTCCTTTTCAGTTCATGATGTGTGAGATGGTCCTTCATTAGTTTGGTAAGAGAGACAGAGAGTGAGGTAAAGCAAACAAATGTATAGGTTTTCTGTCCAACCCCTACAGCCAATAGGGCGTCATGGTACTTAAACAATGCCATACTTCAGACCAATGGGGGGACAGAATACATTCACACCTGCCACCCCCCCAAACCATATGTTAATGTAAAGCTTGGCAGTAGGCAGCCTGGCTTTGTGTGGGGGTTGACAGAGAGACTTTAGCAGAGAAACATTTGCCAAACTTGTTTGATTCACTTCTCCCCAACCCTATGTGGCGAGCGGCTGGGGGGTGGTACCCAGCCAGGACGCCTGGAAGGACCGGAAGAGGGATTACGCCTCCTCCGGACCACGAGGGAGCGACCGCCTTGGTGGCTATGGGGACCACGGGAGAGGAGCATGGAAGCTCAACCCTATAGGGGCCCGTGGTCACCGCCGGGGGATGCCTGGAGAGCCCTGGTCCTCAGTACAGAAGTGCCGGAGGAAACATTTGGTTTCGCCCGTTTATAGGAGATGGACGTCTGAAGCAGAGCTCCGCTAGCAGCGGCTTTATTTTCCCACGTACTTCATATTATTTAGAGGTATCCTGTATTTAACCCGACCAAGGAACTTCCACTACAATATACAAGCATGAGTAACAAGAAGAAAAGTCAGAAAGAACCAGAAAAGAAACTTAAAGCTGCATCAAAGTCCGGACAAACTTCCGGCCTGAGTGCAAGTGTAAGGTATGGCCTCACGGAGACTGACCTGGAACAGGCAGACGAGTGCGCAGAATTCCTGGGACCCCGCTCCATTGTATCGTCTCCAGTCGAGAGTGAAAATGGGAGCGAAGGCGCAAGTGATATAGGTCACGATGGATCGCCGATTTCTGAAGATCATTCGAGACTAGAAAGGGCTCTGCAGGACGTGCTCTCATCTACTCATCGCGAGCCTGTAACAGGAGCTGCATTTCCACTTGCGGAGCACGAAAGCCGAAGCGAACTGTCCGAACTGAAAGAGATGATCACTACACAGTCCACTGCCATGGTTACGGCCATGAAGGAGCTTAAGAAAGATAACACAAATGATCTTAAGAAGGTGGCCATTGAGCTCAAGAAGGATAACAAAGATAAGGAAACGCGTTTATTTAAACATTTTGACGTGAACTTTAAAGCTATGTTGGAGAAATTAGTGGAACACATTGAAGAAACTAATTCCAAACTGAAAAGGCTTGATGATCATATTAATGACGTTTCAGATCAGCTGGAAGACGTTAAGCAGGGACTCACGGCTCAAGTGGAAACAGCGGAACAACTGGCATCTAACGCCGATGAAAAAGCCACAGCTGCGAACTCGGAATGCAAAAAACTTGGAGACAGACTTGCAGCCCTGGAGGATGGGTGCAGAAGAAATAATATAAGAATTGAGGGTATACCTGAGAAACGAGAAAGCTCAAGCCCAGTGAAATTTGCAGTAGAATTACTGTCTAAAATAATTGGAGATGACTTTAAACTCGACATGGAGATAGCCACGGCTTATCGCACAAAGATACCAAGCGCCTTTAAACCTAGGTCTTTTATTGTCCGCTTCGAACGACTAAGATGTAAGCTTGATGTGATGGCACTTCTTAGACACAAGCAAGAGATTATATTCGAAAATAATCTTATTCGTATTTTTCCCGACTTCTCACCATCAACAGCTGCAAAACGCAGATCCTACATCGACATTAAAAGGATGCTACGGAAAGCCGATATCAAATACAGCCTCTTGTATCCTGCCAAACTGAAAGTGGAAGTTCAAGATCGACATTATATTTTCTTCAGCAAAGAAGAAGCTGAAAAAGAACTAAAGAAGCTGTTTCCGACACTTTTTTGAAAGTTAATAAACAGCCGTATTCTATCAAGGCACGGGAAGGACCTATGATCTGATCTCTGGATCCATGTTTAAAGAGACTGGTATTATAATTATACATCCCTTTCTTTTTTTTTTTTATCTGGACTTTATGTTATATGTTTATGTTTTAATCAGAGTTATAGAGTTATAGACGTGAGTGTGAAAACGTGGAAGTGATTAAAGTAGGATTGTTTTTTTTTTTTTTGTTTTTTTTTACTATACCTTAAAGTAGACTGTTTAACTTCATACCCTTGGTTTATTGCTTGTTCTACTATTTATACAATTACTATTATACTATTACAGTAGGAATTACCAGGTTTATTCTAGACTAGTTTTTAAAATCATTCCCAGGGTTGTTTTTTCTTTTTTTTTTTTTTTATTTTTAATCTTAATATCTTAACTTAAAAGCGCTGAAGATTATTTCAAGCTTAAATATTGTTAATGAGAACATTTTCGGCAGATAGTATTAAGAATTTAACTGCAAAAGATATCTCTGTTTTAATTCTGTAACGCCGCTGCAGGGTGGGGTTTGTTTTGTTTTGGACGTGCTCTGTCTCTTCGTATGTCAGAGGACTGGAACATCGCGAAGTGGGATCTAGCCTCATGTGGGGAGGCAAAATGGGGGGGTGGGGGGATAAAGGGGGGAGAGAAGGAGAGCAGGTTATATCTAATCTATTCTTGTAATTCTTATAATTATAAATATCAATGCAACAATAGGCTAAAATGCAATAACTCATGGGGAATCTTGAAACTAAGATTAAAACTGCCATATTACCAATTAAAACTATAAATGACATTAAAAACTCAGAATCAATGTCTCCATGATGGGACAGTTAACTTTGTGAGCTGGAATGTTAAAGGCCTGAATCACGAATTAAAGAGAAAGAAAGTATGCTCTCACCTAACAGGCTTAAACGCTAAAATAGTATTTCTACAGGAGACCCACTTACTAACCAAGGATCAGTTCAGATTACAAAAAGACTGGACTGGCCAAATGTTCCATTCTAGCTTTATAAAGAAAACTAGAGGGGTGGGAATTCTCATACATAGAACAGTTCCATTTGTAGCATCAGAGGTAGTGTCGGACCCTGAAGGGAGATATGTGATGGTCATGGGCAACTTATATAACAGTAAAATGATTTTGATAAATGTTTATGCACCCAATGTTGATGATAAGGAATTCATGCAAAATCTATTTGCATCCATTCCCAATGTGAACACTCATAAAATTATAATGGCTGGGGACTTTAATTGTGTTTTAAATCCACTCTTAGATAGGACTCCTGTGACAGGGGGGACGACATCTAATACTGCAAAGATAATTACACAGTTTTTAAATGATCACAACTTATCAGACCCCTGGAGGTTTCTTAACCCAAACTCAAGAACATATTCGTTCTACTCACCAGTGCATTATAGCTACTCAAGAATTGATTATTTTTTTATAGATAATAATTTCCTGCCTACAATTAAATCATGCAAATATGACACAATTGTTATCTCTGACCATGCCCCTCTAGTCTTGGAGCTAAAATCATTAAGCCCCTCACACCCACCTCGCAGATGGCATCTTAACCCTCTTTTATTGGCAGACGAGAACTGCACAGAATTTATATCCAAACAAATCAGCTTCTTCCTAGAGACAAACACGTCCACAGAGGTTTCTGCAGGAACACTCTGGGAAACTCTAAAGGCCTTCTTAAGAGGCCAGATTATTTCATATCTTTCCCATAGAAATAAATTAGAAACCAAGAAAGTGTCAGAGCTAAGAAATGAAATTACTGGAATAGATGAAGAACAAGCCAGGCGTCCAAGTGAAGCTCTTCACAGGAAAAGGCAGGCCCTGCATACAGAACTTAACATCTTAACAACTAAAGAAACTGAACAACTTATTTATAAGTCTAGACAGCATTACTATGAACACGGAGAAAAAGCTAATAAGCTTTTAGCTCAACAAATTCATAAACAAGAAGTTCACAATGCAATACCAGTAATCACCAACAAGAATGGAGAAGAAATCATCGACCATAATAAAATAATGCACACATTTAGAGATTACTATAAGTCTTTATATTCCACTGAGCCCAAAGAAGACAACACGCAATCTAATGCATTTCTGGATAATTCACAAATACCACAAATAGATGCTTTAAGTGCTGAGGAACTGGATAAACCTCTAACGCTAACAGAATTACTAGACACTATAAAGTCACTACAAAGCGGGAAATCATCAGGCCCTGATGGTTACCCCGTAGAGTTTTATAAGAAATTCTCCACTCAGCTAGCTCCACTCTTATTGGCAACATTTACAGAAGCTAAAGACCACCAAATACTACCTCAAACATTTCGACAAGCATTAATCACCGTCTTTCCTAAACAAAATAAGGACTTGTTACAATGTGCATCATATAGACCAATTTCACTCCTGAATAATGTTGTTAAGATACTCTCAAAAATCCTAGCTAGAAGGATGGAGAAAGTGCTGCCCTCGGTAATATCACAAGATCAAACTGGATTTATTAAAGGCCGACATCTATCTTCAAATCTCCGACGCTTGTTTAATGTTATATATTCACCAGCAAAATCAAACACCCCAGAGATATTACTATCATTAGACGCAGAAAAGGCATTTGACATGATCGAATGGAATTACCTTTTCACTGCATTGGAGAAATTTGGGTTTGGCCCGAATATTTGTGCTTGGATCAAACTACTGTATACCAGTCCAGAAGCTTCAGTTTGTATTAATAACATTTGCTCACACTACTTTAAACTAGAACGTGGTACCAGACAAGGATGTCCCTTGTCGCCACTGTTGTTTGCAATCGCTATTGAACCACTGGCGGTTCACTGCCAAAATTCTTATCAGATAAAGGGGATTGTCAGAGAAGGACTGGAACAGAAAATTTCTCTATATGCAGATGATATGGTCTTATATATATCGGACCCAGAAAACACTGTCCCTGCTGTTTTAAACAGCACTAACAGAATTTCAAAAGATATCTGGTCTTAGAATTAATCTGAATAAAAGTATACTCTTTCCAGTGAATTCACAAGCATATAATATTAGATTAGACACCCTACCTTTTACCATAGCAGATCAGTTTAAATACCTAGGGGTAAATATCACAAGTAAACATAAAGCTCTTTATCAACAAAATTTTGGCGTCTGTATGGAAAAAATTAAGCAAGACTTGCATAGATGGTCAACCCTTCATCTCACTCTAGCCGGAAGAATTAACATTGTTAAGATGAATATCCTTCCTAAACTTCTCTTTTTATTTCAAAACATTTCAATATATATCAATAAATCGTTTTTTAAACAGTTAGATTCAATAATAACCTCATTCATTTGGAACTCAAAACACCCACGTATCCGAAGAGCGACCCTACAAAGACCTCAGGCAGAAGGTGGCATGGCTTTACCTAATTTTCAGTTTTATTACTGGGCAGCAAACATACAAGCCATAAAAACCTGGACACAAATAAATGAACATACACAGGCTTGGTCCGCAATAGAAGTAAAATCCTGTAGTACTTCTTTATATTCCCTGCTCTGCTCTCCAATAAATGAAAGTTATCACAAATATACTAATAACCCAATTGTGCTTTACTCACTCAGAATATGGAACCAAATTAGGAAGCATTTTAAGATGGAAAATCTTTTATCAGTGGCACCTCTGCAAGAGAACCACCTCTTTCAACCTTCGCAAGTATATCCAGTTTTTAATACCTGGAAAAGTTTTGGGATTAAAAAATGCTCTGAGATCTTTATATAGACAACATATTTACATCTTTTGAACAATTACGTTCAAAATTTAACCTCCCAGCTACACATTTCTTTTACTATCTTCAAATTAGAAATTTTGTTAAACAGAAATTGCCCGATTTCCCCCACCTTGCACCCTCCACAATGCTGGAAAAAATACTGCTCAATTCCGAGGAAACAAACACTATTTCCGCAATATATAAAATCTTATTAGAGTCCCTACCTTTCAAAGATCCAAGAGGACATTGGGAAAAAGATCTCTTAATCAATATATCAGAAAAGGAGTGGAAGGTAGCAAAGCAGAGAATTCACTCGAGTTCTATATGCGCAATGCATAGAATTATTCAACTAAAAATTATATATCGAGTTCATCTGTCTCGCTTAAAACTGTCCAAAATGTTTCCAGGCCAGGATCCAACCTGCGAGCGCTGCAACCAAGCTCCTGCCTCACTGGGTCACATGTTTTGGGCCTGCACCAAACTAATATCATTTTGGACAAAAATGTTTAAGTGCCTCTCAGACAGCCTTAGTATCACAATCCCTCCTAACCCACTAACAGCTGTGTTTGGTGTCCTTCCAGATGGACTTGAATTGGAGAAGGACAAACAAATGGTGATTGCATTCACTACACTCTTGGCACGCAGACTTATTTTGTTAAATTGGAAGAATCCTAATTCTCCTCTTATAAGTCAGTGGGAAACCGATGTTTTATATTATTTGAAATTGGAAAAAATCAAATTTTCAGTTAGAGGATCTGTACAAAATTTTTTCAAAACAAGGCAGGATTTAATCAATATTATTTTAGAATAAGAGAATTAACTATTATTGCATTTAACTCCCTTCTCCATCTCATATTTACATAGATATTTACTTCTCCCCTTCTTTTGTCTAATGTTGCCTTATTAAAAAGCTTAAAGCAATTTTCCTTTAGCTAAGCTCTCCTTCTCAGGGGTGGGGTTTGATTTGTCTTCAAATTTGTTGGGTTATAAATTGATCTGTTTATATGGAATGATTACAATGAAAATTAATAAAATAAAAATATAAAAAAAAAAAAAAAAGAAGTGCCGGAGGGACGAAGACCAGGGACACCCGGCACTTAAGCCACACCAGGGAGTGCCGGCAGAAGTTCATTGTGAGACTCATGGAGCACGTCAGGGTGAAGATAAAAAGGGGCCGCCTCTCTCCATTCGATGGCTGGAGTCAGGTGGAAGAGGACAGAGCTCAGAGGAGAGGGGTGGAGGCGGTCAGAAGGAGAGGCATTGCAGAGAAAGGCCTGGACTAAGGGTGATCGGTGCGGGAGTACTAAAAATGAGTAAACGTGTGTTTGGGTGCAAACCAGCAGTGTCCCCCTGTCTGTGTCCGGGCTGCTTACCACACCTATCGTAAAATTACAAAGAGACTCATTCCTAAAGGGGGGAAAGGGATTCTTAAACCACTGCTGTTCTTATCAAAAATGTAACACTAATATTACCCAAGTTACAAATAAAGACATAAAAAATATTTATCAACTTGTATGCAAAATTTCACATCACAACAGCAGTAAATAGTTGTTTGGTCCACATCTGACCTGTTAAAACCAAAGTATCTCCAGACAACAGACATGGCTCCTATTTTCAGCAAAAGTTCTTCTGTGTCATCGTGTTCAGCTTTATCATCTGCTACAGCTCAAGTTTCGGAATGTTCTCTGTCCATTTTCACCGCTCAATAACTCAGCTTGTTGATTTCATTATACTTTGCCTTCTTTGTGTAGTTTTTCCCCCTTCGTTGTATCTTAATAATGACAACTTAAAACGAGCAGAGCAGACACCCCGGCAAACAACACACTGAATAATCAAAGGCTGCAACTACTTTAGCGTCAGACCCACTAATTAGTAAATAATGGATTAATTAAACAATTAGAACACCTTGAAAAGTAGAATGAAAATCAAGATGAAAATACTGTTAAAAAGAAAAAAAATACATTATCCATATTACTAACCGAGAATGCTAAACCGGATGGACGCAGGGACATCCGGCCATGGGCCGTAGCCGCAAAAAGACGTACTGCGCAGGCGCCCCAAGAAATGAGGGGCTGTGAGAGGCGGATGAGGGGCCGCGAGAGGCGGACAAGACCACAGAAAAAAGGAGTCAAAGAAATGAGGCGCCGCGAGCACAGAAAAAAGGAAAAGGCACAGAAAAAAGTAGTCAAAAGCAGGCGCCGCACGGAACCCATTGCACACGAAACTAGCACACAAAAAAAAAAGAAGACGCTCGCGCACAACAGCAAGGCACCCCACCCCCTTACAGGCACCGGACGGGACACACACCAAGAGGGGGATTCAACAAGCCCCTGGAACACAAAAAGAAAGAAGACGCTCGCGCAACAACAATCCTCACTCACCCCCCCCCCCCCCCCCCCACATCAATAAGAAGTGACACCGAAAGCCACATTTCTAAAGGTAACGTCCATATTAAACATACGTCATCTCAACACCTTCACACTAGGCAGCATAGGTGGATCTCCTTACAATAAAGCACTATTAACCGTTCAACTGCAGAAAAGGCTACATATTAACAGTGAGTGCGATCCTCCTTATTACTTATCCATATTTCGCATGCTGAGGAACAAGCAAGTCATGAATACACGGTCACGGGTACAAAACGATTCGGATCGGATAACGGGACCAAACACACGAACACGAATGAAACAACAAAATACACGGCGGCGCATACAACGCGCTTCGGAAACTCCGGGAGAAAAAATATCTCGGATCAAAAAACACAAAGCTCAAGTAACCCCGTTACAGAGACGTGCCCAAATGGACAGACACAATGAACGTAGACGCATACAGCGCGCGTCTCAAAGTGCTGCATCAAAACAAGCACGATTTCAAACCGAAAGAGCTCGCATCTCAGACATACAAAAAAGGGAGCGAAGAGACAGAATAAATGAACGCAGACGTGTACAACGCGCATATGAACTGCCAGAAAACAAGCAAGCAAGACTCCAAAAGCAGAAAGCTCAACTGACCGACATACAAAAACGGACAAGGCTCGATACAAACAATGCACGACATAGACTGAAACGGACTTTTCGCAAAGCGGAGGCGAATCAATTAAAACTCCAAAATAGCGCGTCACAAATAGTGGACATGCAACAACGCGGCACTCAAACGCCACAAGCAAAACATGCCCGTCGCGGACATCAACGCCAGACACCTGCTAAACGCTTACGCCAGTTGGCTGACAGCACCTTCAATAATGAGTCCACTATTGAGGAAAATTCATTGGGATTAATGAATGTCATTTGCAATCATTGTCATTCACTTAACTTCCCAGAAGAAACAACTGGCAATACAAATAATGAATTTACACGTTGTTGTCAAAAGGGGCAGATTAGAAGGCCTCCTTTACATTCATATCCTGAATATCTACAGAAGCTTCTAACTAACGATGTGCCTGAAAGTAAAAACTTTATGAACTGCATTAGATCCTACAATAGTTCATTTGCTTTTGCATCTACCGGAGTACATATCAGGTCACCAAAAGGCAATGGCCCATACTGCTTTCGCATATGTGGTTAACACAACGCACTATATTATGTCCAAAAAATATTAATGTTAATCACATTAATAACCAGGTTATTTCATTACTTCCTGGAGAGACACGGCTCTTTCTAAGCTCTGACAAAGTTGACTCTGATGACGACAATGAACATCTGAATTTCCCCTTAGAATATTTGAACACTATTAACCCGGCCGGATGACCACAACACAACCTTACCCTTAAAAACGGAACAATAATCGTGCTATTAAGAAACCTTAACACTAAACAGGGTTTATGCAATGGCACACGTTTAGTCGTCAACACCATGACACACAATGTTATTCAAGCAACAGTTCTTACAGGATCACATGCTAACAATACTGTTCTCATTCCTAGAATTGACCTTACGAGTTCTGACCTAGAATTACCTTTTACATTGAAACGCCGACAGTTCCCCATTAAACCTGCATTTGCCATGACCATCAACAAATCACAAGGACAAACCATGGACAAGGTTGGCATCTACCTCTCTGAACCCGTTTTTGGACATGAACAACTTTATGTTGCCTTCTCACGTGTTCGACGTTCATCTGATGTTAAAGTTATAAATGATCCATACCAAGGAAGACTCATTCAAGGACAAGACACCATCTTTACTACTAATGTTGTATACAAAGAAATATTCCAATAAAACATTACTCTATGCCAAACACTCTATTTTTTATTTCTATAGGCATCATCCAAACCTGCACACTATTCTATATCTAATTCATACATCTCACTCTTTGTCATGCCCCAACGCCAGGGGTTGGCAAGCGAAGCGAGCAGGGGGCAGAGCCCCCTAGTTCCTATATAACTGCTTGGTACATTTTAATATTTTTTTTTTTTAGCAAACTTAGTTTAATATAGGGCGGCACGGTGCCGCAGTGGGTAGCGCTGCTGCCTTGCAGTTGGGAGACCTGGGTTCGCTTCCCGGGTCCTCCCTGCGTGGAGTTTGTATGTTCTCCCCGTGTCTGCGTGGGTTTCCTCCGGGCGCTCCGGTTTCCTCCCACAGTCCAAAGACATGCAGGTTAGGTGCATTGGAGATTCTAAATTGGCCCTAGTGTGTGCTTGGTGTGTTTGTGTGTGTCCTGCGGTGGGTTGGCACCCTGCCCGGGATTGGTTCCTGCCTTGTGCCCTGTGTTGGCTGGGATTGGCTCCAGCAGACCCCCGTGACCCTGTGTTTGGATTCAGCGGGTTGGAAAATGGATGGATGGATAGTTTAATATATTGCTCCATAAACACAGAACTTGGGAAATATCAGTTCACTTAATTATCCCAGGAGTTCAATTAAAAACAGAAGCAGGTTGGAACAAAAACCTGCAGCAACAGGGGGTCCCCAGGACCGACGTTGAGAACCCCTGCACACAGTTTCCCACTGCGCCACGTTCCAAGCGTTGTTTAGGCTATTTAAACCGGTGTTGCGGTATAAGAAAAATCCATATCATGACAAAAATAAAAAACGGTTTTCGGTATGAACCGGTATACCGCCCCACAATATACTGTGCCATTCTTTTGAGTTAACAAAGCTATTCTAATAAGCATAACCTGCATGTCTTTTTCCAGGCTAACAACTGTAACCCTACTTTTGCCCACCCCTGTATATTTATGTGTTGTGGCAGGCGACCAGGTCAATGCCCGGCCGGGATGCCCCCTCTACTTATGTTCCGGGGGAGCAGCCATGGGCCTCCCCTGGGACGCTTGGTGGCAGCCTCCCTGGGTGAGGATGGTGCCTCAGTTTGCCGCAGGGTTCCATGAGAGATGGAGTTCTTCACAACCCTGTGGGGATCTGGGATGACCGGCAGGGGGTGCTGCATGGATCCCGGGGCCAGCCTGGACACCTCTACAGCCCCGCCTGGAAGTGCAATTAGCAACAGGTGATCAAGCTCCTGGAGCACTTCCGGGTGGGCTATAAAAAAAGGGCTGGCGACCATCACTCAGGGCCAGAATTGGGAGGAAGAGGACGAGGTTGCCTGGGAGGAGTGGTGGTGCCAAACGGGAGTGTCATCATGGTTTGCTGAAAATGCTTTGGGACTGGGTTGTGGCTGGAGGGTTCACAGGGAAGACATGCCCTCCAGCTGAAGAAAAATAAAGTCTTTTTGTACTTTTACACGTACCTCTGTGTAAGTCTGTGCCGGGTCGGGCGCTACTGTATACGGCGTCCTTTTCACAGTGTATTTACTTATTTGTAAATCTAGGCAGGTGGATTGAAGACCACGGAGTTGTGCACAACCTGATGTTCAACCCCAAGACTCTTCTCAAACTGACCCACAAAGCAACTCAAAACAGATCAGAGTGGTGGGACAACGGAGTGCTGCCCTTGTGGATTACAGCGCAAAACCAAGTAAAGCAATTTATCACATGTAGCTTTTCAGAGAGAACATTTAGGGGAAACGAAAAGAGAGAGAGAGTGTACTGAAATGTTCCATTTTCTAATTTAGGGTTTGAAAACGGCATCCTTTCACTATCCTGGTGGTGGTGCCAACTTCAGTGGTCAGTCCGTCACCCGATCTTTGGTGGAGTCTTACGGCCATCCAGATTCCAACGAAACCGAGTGGAGGGAGAACATTGATATCGTTATGGGTTGGTTTACAAAGGAGAATTTTGACTTTGTGACATTGTATTATGGAGAGCCTGATGCTGTCGGACACGCAAAGGGTCCAGAGACGAAAGAAAGGCGTTTAATGATCCAGCAAATTGACAGGACCATAGGCTATCTCCTGAAAGCCATAGAAAAGCACAATTTGAAAAACAAGCTGAATGTTATCATTACGTCTGACCATGGTATGACCACAATCAAGAAGGCCCCAGCAGTCGAGGAGATCAAGCTGTCAAACTACATCAAATTCAATCAGCTTGTCCACTTTGACCTCTTAGATTATGGCGGGTATGGGATGATTTTACCAAAGGAAGGCAAAGTGGAAGAGGTTTATCAGGCCTTAAAGAATGCTCACCCTCATCTCAAAGTCTTTAAGAAAGAAGAAGTTCCAGAGAGTTTCCACATTGCCAAACAGAACAGAATCCTTCCCATTGTCCTCTATGGGGATTTGGGCTACAACCTCAACTCGGTAAGAGACCTTTTGTTTTTTTTTCTGTTTGGCCTTCAATACCTTGTTGCCAAGTAACATTTTAAACAATATCCTTTCAACTCTGCTCGGTAACGTAAGACTTCCTAGTACTGCATATCAGATGTTTAAGAAGCCACCTCGACTGAGCTTCACCGGTGTTTCAAATGATAATCTGATCTGGCAGCTTGGACAGTGATGGCCGTCAGTGATCACAAGAGCAATCACAAAAGGATTAGTGGGGATATGAGGGGATGGGACCCTCGCCGATGAGCTCCTTATAGGGTTGTTGATCAAAGTGAACTTGTTCAGTCGGCAGGAACACAGCAGGACCGTTTTGATCTTTAATTTGATGGAGACCAGCAACCCCATTCGGGCACTTTATAGACCCCTGCTAAAATGATACTTTAATAAAAAGGGTCAGTGTCTGTGCATCTGTGTCTCATTCATTCCAACAGATTGCACATCATTAACATTGCCTTTATAAATCCCATACTGAATGGTTTATAACAGAGACATATGCATTGCCGGGTGGCACGGTGATGCAGTGGTAGCGCTGCTGCCTCACAGTAAGGAGACCTGGGTTTGCTTCCCGGGCCCTCCCTGCGTGGAGTTTGCATGTTCTCCTCGTGTCTGCGTGGGTTTCCTCCCAACAGTCCAAAGACATGTAGGTTAGGTGCATTGGTGGTCCTAAATTGTCTATAGTGTGTGCTTGGTGTGTGTGTGTGTCCTGTGGTGGGCTGGCACCCTACCCAGGGTTTGTTCCTGCCTTGCACCCTGTGCTGGCTGGGATTGGCTCCAGCAGACCCCTGTGTTAGGATATAACGGGTTGGACAATGACTGACTGACTGACTGACATATGCATTGCATTTGTCATTTTAAAAGATGGCGTATCATAAACATTTGCAGTAATGCATTTTAGTACTACAAATGTTTGTGGTGCACCATCTGTTGGAATTACAAATGCAATGCATTTTAGTACTACAAATGTTTGTGATGCACCATCTGTTGGATTGACAAATGCAATGCATTTTATTACTACAAATGTTTGTGATGCACCATCTGTTGGAATGACAAATGCAGTGCATTTTATTACTACAAATGTTTGCGATGCACCATCTGATGGAATGACAAATACAGTGCATTTTATTACTACAAATGTTTGCGATGCACCGTCTGTTGGAATGACAAATGCAGTGCATTTTATTACTACAAATGTTTGCGATGCACCATCTGATGGAATGACAAATGCAGTGCATTTTATTACTACAAATGTTTGTGATGCACCATCTGTTGGATTGACAAATGCAATGCATTTTATTACTACAAATGTTTGTGATGCACCATCTGTTGGAATGACAAATGCAGTGCATTTTATTACTACAAATGTTTGCGATGCACCATCTGATGGAATGACAAATGCAGTGCATTTTATTACTACAAATATTTGTGGTGCACCATCTGTTGGAATGTCAAATGCAATGCATTTTAGTACTACAAGTGTTTGTGATGCACCATCTGTTGGAATGACAAATACAGTGCATTTTAGTACTACAAGTGTTTGTGATGCACCATCTGTTGGAATGACAAATGCAATGCATTATATTGCTACATGAATTATAAAATATATTCCAATAGATGATGCACTGCAAATTTTAACGCTGAGGTCTACATTGATTACTAAGATTTGAGCCCGTCTTAGATGGGGAGCACAGCTAGTCTACCTTAATACAAGGATAAGTGTCTGCATGTCATGTCATTCCAACAGATGGTGCATCACACACATTAATGCTGCTTTTACAAATCCCATACAAATGGCATTTGACAGAGACATATGAATTGTTATTCCAAGAGAGTGCATCACAAATTTTTGTAGTAATGCAATTTTTTTCAACAACTGTTTGCCATGCGCCATCAGTTGGAACACGCATTACAAAGTATATTTAAGTAGAGGGTGCGCTGCAAACAGTAACACTGAGATCTACATTGATTACTAAGATCTGAACCTGTCTTAGATGGGTAGCACAGCTAGTGTATAAATCTTATATATATGTAGATATATTATATATATACACACAGTATATCTCTTATATCTCTCTATTATAAAAGAAAATCTTGAGACAAGACTATTGCCAAGAGATTTTTTCAAGCCCTGCCCTCCTCTCAACCATTTATGGTTAACGGCCCCACGCCTGCCCGCGGTCCTCTCACCTCTCATTCGTGTGAATGCTTTTGTCAGTCACAGTTCCTGCGCTCTCAGCTCTTGTAAATTTTTACATTTTCCCCACTTTCAGTTCCCAATAAAAGAAGACGTATTATGTCCAAAACTTAATAAAGAATTTCATTCTGAAGGGTTATCAACAGAAGAAATGAGTACACAGGCAATCCTAGCACAGAGAAATGATGAAGTCAAACGAATTAATGTGACAATTGGTTAAACGCATATCAGTAGACTCTGCTGAAACAATTGGTGGTGATGGTGCGGAAGATGAAAACATCAACTTACAATATCACAAAGAATATCTACAACCGTTAACACCGTCTGGTCTTCCACCGGCCAAATTACTGTTGAAAGAAGGATGTATTGTAATGTTATTGCGTAATTTATGTATGAGTGATGGGCTATGCAATAGGACAAGATTAGTTATATATATACACACACACACACACATACTGTATATACACATACATGCATGAAAATGGCATATAGCAGAGACAGATGCATTGCATTTGCCATTCCAACAGATGGTGCACCACAAACATTTGCAGTAGTAACAACATTTTATTTTTGTAACAAGTTTTTATACAAAGAATGTAGCTCAAAGAGTTTTCCAAGGCGGAGTGGTGGCTCTGAGGCTAAGGATCTGTACTGGCAATCGGAAGGTTGCCGGTTCGAATCCTATAAATGCCAATAGAGACTCTGCTCTGTTGGGCCCTTAAGCAAGGCCCTTAACCTGCAATTGCTGAGCGCTTTGAGTAGTGAGAAAAGCGCTATATAAATGCAAAGAATTATTATTAATTATTATTAAGATGTCCATGAGAAAATTACAAGAAAAGAAAAACATAAAATTAGGTACAATGGTAATGAATAAGCAGCAGATCCATATGAGCTTATATAACATAGACATATAATTATTAGAAAAGTAGTGTCCTTATATAAAATATCATATTTTAAGTCAAATGCACTTTATTACTACAGATGTTTGTGATGCGCCATCTGTTGGAATGACAAATGCAGAGCATTTTATTAGTACATGCATTACAAAATACATTTTACAGTTAACGTCGAGGTCTACGCCGATTATTTGGACTTCAGCTTGTCTTAGAAAGGTAGCACAGCTCGTTATAAAAAGGAAATGAGAAGCTGTGTCACACGGTAAAACGCTAACTGCCAAGCAGCACACTTGGAGCACACCATACTTTAAACCTTTGTCCTGTTTCCTGGTTCTTATTGTAGCAGCATCAATAGTTACTAAGAATACTGCAGTGGTTTCTGGGTTGGGATGCTTTGGGAGCATAAAACACTGAGAATGTTCATTTTGACAATGGGATGTTGATCAGTAGTTGCCCAGCAACTAGAAAGCATTTTTGAGACAATTGTGAGGAGACGACGATTAGATCATTTCAAGTCCTTCATAACTTGAGACAGAGCTCCAGTTTCCTTCCACAGTCCAAAGTCATGCAGGTTCGGTGGATTGCTGTTGCTAAATTGGTCCTTGATGTGTGTGTGTGTGTGTGTGTGTTCACTCTGATGGGCTGGCGCCCTCTCCAGGGCCTGTTCCTGCCTTGCATCCATTGACTGCTAGATCAGTGGGTTTGGAAGACAGATGGGTGGATGGATGGACCTGCTGTGGTGCATCTTCAGGTCAGCACTCACCGTCTGTATTGCTCTTTCTTTGTAATCATACAAAAAGCATCCACCCGTTTATCCTTCCATTTTCTGACTCATTCAGTTCAGGATCCCGTTATTACTGCGCAGCAATTGAAACCAAAGCCTGGACTGGACGTCAGCTTATGGTGGGGAATAAAATCCAATGAGAATTAAAGTTAACCATTACACATAATGTAACCCTTTTTTCAAATATTCCAAACGGTGTTATGGTGAGCTACTGTAGATATTACGATGGGGAGCCTTTGCACTTTTCCCCTTACCCTCTAATTTGTATTCCCAGACAATCCCAACACTGTTTCAATGTGTTTTTCCAACAGAGAATTATACTTAATGTCAACAAAGGAGATCACAGCTTTACTAACGAGCACATGGATATGAAAACCATCTTCCGAGCCTTTGGCCCCGACTTCAAGAAGAACTTCCTGGCCGCTCCCTTTGACAGTATCAACATCTACCCTCTGATGTGCAAACTTCTAGGGGTCTCCCCCACCCCTCACAATGGCTCCCTGGCCTACACGCAGGACATGCTGGTGGATGATATTGAAGTGCAACTGACGCAGGAGCCAACAGGTAAGAAAGCCGAAGCGAGTGGAAGAAAAGGGCCGAGAGTTCAGCCTTATGGTTACGGGTTGGCTTTGGGGTATCCTGTGTTTCCTGAAACCCGATCATCTTAAAGGCGAGAATGCGCGAGAGTTTATTTACTGGAAGACCTACTGTACAAGCTATTAACAAAAGCATTAAAAACCAACCAGAAAATCAATTCTGCAAAAAAACAAACAAAAAAAGGTGTTTGTGGTGACATTAAAAATACATCTGCACAATTATTAATGATGAGATAATATCGTGTGCTCGAGTGTTTGTTACAGTAGACAGAATCGTAACATTTATTACTCCTGTGACTGCTCTCAGTGAAGAGGTACCTGGCACAGGTAGTCCAACTTCTCCAGGATGGCACATCAATACGTGCCATTGCCAGAAGGTTAGCTGTCTCCCCCAGCACAGTCTCAAGGGCATGGAGGAGATTTCAGGAGACAGGAGAGCTGGACAGGGCCCCTCGTAGAAGGTCCTTAACCCATCAGCAGGACCCACTGGTATCTGCTCCTTTGGGACAGGAGGAACATGATGAGCACTGGCAGAGCCTACAAAATGACCTCCAGCAGGCAGGCCACTGGTGTGAATGTCTCTGACCAAACAATCAGAAACAGACTTCATGAGGGTGGCCTGAGGGCCCGACATCCTCTAGTGGGCCCCGTGCTCACTGCCCACCCGGCACCGTGGACCTCGATTGGCATTTGCCATAGAATACCAGAATTGGCAGGTCCACCACTGGTGCCCTCAGCTTTTCACACATGAGAGCAGGTTCACCCTGAGCACATGTGACAGACGTGAAAAGGTCTGGAGATGCCATGGAGAACGTTATGCTGCCTGTAACCGGTTTGGTGGGGGGTCAGTGGGAGGCATGTCCATGGAGGGACACACAGACCTCTACAGGCTAGACAACGGCACCTTGACTGCCATTAGGCATCAGGATGAAATCCTTGGACCCATTGTCAGACCATATACTGGTGCAGTGCATCCTGGGTTCCTCCTGGTGCACGACAATGCCCGGCCTCATGTGGTGAGAGTATGCAGGCAGTTCCTGGAAGATGAAGGAATTGATCCCATTGATTGGCCCCCACGCTCACTCGTCTGACCTCAATCCAATAGAACACCTCTAGGTGGGACATTATGTTTGGGTCCATCCGACACCTCAGACTGTCCAGGAGCTCAGTGATGCCCTGGTCCAGATCTGGGAGGAGAGCCCCCAGGACACCATCCGTCATCTCATTAGGACGTTGTCAGCCATGCATACAAGCACATGGAGGGGGGGCCATACAGACTACTGAGTACGATTTAGAGTTGCTGCAATGAAATTTCGGCAAAATGGACTCACTTGCCTGCCGCATCATTTGATTTCTGGGGTGTCTTTGAATTCAGCCCTCTGTTGGTTGATCATTTTCATTGCCATCCTTTTGTTCCTAACACATCACCATATCAGTCCATAGCAGTAGAGATGGCCGGCAGGATTTTTTTCCCCATTGAGATCTGATGTGTTTTCGAAGTGGGCCTTTAATTATTTTGAGCAGTTTATATATATATATGTATATATCTATATACAGTGCATCCGGAAAGTATTCACAGCACGTCACTTTTTCCACATTTTGTTACGTGACAGCCTTATTCCAAAATGGATTAAATTCATTTTTTTCCTCAGAATTCTACACACAACACCCCATAATGACAAATTTTGCAAATTTATTAAAAATAAAAAAATTGAGAAATCCCATGTACATAAGTATTCACAGCCTTTGCTCAATACTTTGTCGATGCTCCTTTGGCAGCAATTCCAGCCTCAAGTCTTGTTGAATATGATGCCACAAGCTTGGCACACCTGTCCTTGACCAGTGTCGCCCATTCCTCTTTACAGCACCTCTCAAGCTCCATCAGGTTGGATGGGAAGCGTCGGTGCACAGCCATTTTAAGATCTGATTTTAAGATTTTAAGACCCTCTGCAGTTTGCCTATCAGGAGAAGGTGGGAGCGGAGGATGCCATCATCTACATGCTACACCGATCCCTCTCTCACTTGGACAGAGACAGTGGTGCTGTAAGAATTATGTTTCTGGACTTCTTTAGCGCCTTCAACACAATCCAACCTCTGCTCCTTAGGGACAAGCTGACAGAGATGGGAGTAGACTCATACCTGGTGGCATCGATCGTGGACTATCTTACAGACAGACCTCAGTATGTGCGTCTCAGGAACTGCAGGTCTGACATTGTGGTCAGCAACACAGGAGCGCCACAGGGGACTGTACTTTCTCTGGTCCTGTTCAGCCTATATACATCGGACTTCCAATACAACTTAGAGTCCTGCCATGTGCAAAAGTTCGCTGACGACACTGCTATCGTGGGCTGCATCAGGAGTGGACAGGAAGAGGAGTATAGGAACCTCATCAATGACTTTGTTAAATGGTGCGACTCAAACCACCTACAACTGAACACCAGCAAAACCAAGGAGCTGGTGGTGGATTTTAGGAGGACCAGACCCCTCATGGACCCTGTGATCATCAGAGGTGACTGTGTGCAGAGGGTGCAGACCTATAAATACCTGGGAGTGCAGCTGGATGATAAATTGGACTGGACTGCCAATACTGATGCTCTGTGTAAGAAATGACAGAGCCGGTTATACTTCCTTAGAAGGCTGGCGTCCTTCAACATCTGCAATAAGATGCTGCAGATGTTCTATCAGACGGTTATGGCGAGCGCCCTCTTCTACGCTGGAGTATGTGAATTTCCCCTTGGGATTAATAAAGTATCTATCTATCTAAGATCTCTCCAGAGATGTTCAATCAGATTCAAGTCTGGGCTCTGGCTGGGCCACTCAAGGACATTCACAGAGTTGTCCTGAAGCCACTCCTTTGATATCTTGGCTGTGTGCTTAGGGTCGTTGTCCTGCTGAAAGATGAACCGTCGCCCCAGTCTGAGGTCAAGAGCGCTCTGGAGCAGGTTTTCATCCAGGATGTCTCTGTACATTGCTGCAGTCATCTTTCCCTTTATCCTGACTAGTCTCCCAGTTCCTGCCACTGAAAAACATCCCCACAGCATGATGCTGCCACCACCATGCGTCACTGTAGGGATGGTATTGGCCTGGTGATGAGCGGTGCCTGGTTTCCTCCAAATGTGACGCCTGGCATTCACACCAAAGAGTTCAATCTTTGTCTCATCAGACCAGAGAATTTTCTTTCTCATGATCTGAGAGTCCTTCAGGTGCCTTTTGGCAAACTCCAGGTGGGCTGCCATGTGCCTTTTACTAAGGAGTGGCTTCCGTCTGGCCACTCTACCATACAGGCCTGATTGGTGGATTGCTGCAGAGATGGTTGTCCTTCTGGAAGGTTCTCCTCTCTCCACAGAGGACCTCTGGAGCTCTGACAGAGTGACCATCGGGTTCTTGGTCACCTCCCTGACTAAGGCCCTTCTCCCCCGATCGCTCAGTTTAGATGGCCAGCCAGCTCTAGGAAGAGTCCTGGTGGTTTCGAACTTCTTCCACTTACGGATGATGGAGGCCACTGTGCTCATTGGGACCTTCAAAGCAACAGAAATGTTTCTGTAACCTTCCCCAGATTTGTGCCTCAAGACAATCCTGTCTCAGAGGTCTACAGACAATTCCTTTGACTTCATGCTTGGTTTGTGCTCTGACATGAACTGTCAACTGTGGGACCTTCTATAGACAGGTGTGTGCCTTTACAAATCATGTCCAGTCAACTGAATTTACCACAGGTGGACTCCAATGAAGCTGCAGAAACATCTCAAGGATGATCAGGAGAAACAGGATGAACCTGAGCTCAATTTTGAGTTTCATGGCAAAGGCTGTGAATACTTATGTACATGTGCTTTCTCAATTTTTTTATTTTTAATAAATTTGCAAAAACCTCGAGTAAACTTTTTTCACGTTGCCATTATGGGGCGTTGTGTGTAGAATTCTGAGGAAAAAAATGAATTTAATCCATTTTGGAATAAGGCTGTAACATAACAAAATGTGGAAAAAGTGATGCGCTGTGAATACTTTCTGGATGCACTGTATGTATGGAAGAGAAGGTCTGTAATACGGTTTGCATATTTGCAGCTGGAGATCCACAAAGGGAGAAAAATGAATCACGTATCATGAAGTAGTTTTTATTCCTGAGCTTTAAGCCCCTGCTAGGGGCCTTCTTCAGAGGATAACGCTTAGACTTACAAGAATCAAAGGCAATACAGTAATCCCTCGCTATATCGCGCTTCGCCTTTCGCGGCTTCACTCCATCCCGGATTTTATATGTAAGCATATTTAAATATATATCGCAGATTTTTTGCTGACAATTTCTGCGGATTTCTGCGGACAATGGGTCTTTTAATTTCTGGTACATGCTTCCTCAGTTGGTTTGCTCAGTTGATTTCATACAAGGGACGCTATTGGCAGATGGCTGAGAAGCTAGATTGCTTACTTTTCTCTCTCTCTTGCGCTGACTTTCTCTGATCCTGACGTAGGGGGATTGAGCAGGTGGGCTGTTCGCACACCTAGACGATACGGACGCTCGTCTAAAAATGCTGAAAGATTATCTTCACGTTGCTATCTTTTGTGCAGCTGCTTCCTGAAACGACATGCTGCACGGTGCTTCGCATACTTAAAAGCTCGAAGGGCACGTATTGATTTTTGACTTTGTTTTTCTCTCTCTCTCTCTTTGTCTGCTCCTGACGGAGGGGGTGTGAGCTGCCGCCTTCAACAGCTTTGTGCCGCGGTGCTTCGCATACTTAAAAGCCAAATAGCCCTATTGATTTGTTTGCTTTCCTCTGTCTTTCTGACAGACTCTGCTCCTGACGCGCACTCCTTTGAAGAGGAAGATATGTTTGCATTCTTTTAATTGTGAGACAGAACTGTCATCTCTGTCTCGTCATGGAGCACAGTTTAAACTTTTGAAAAAGAGACAAATGTTTGTTTGCAGTGTTTGAATAACGTTCCTGTCTCTCTACAACCTCCTGTGTTTCTGCGCAAATCTGTGACCCAAGCATGACAATATAAAAATAACCATATAAACATATGGTTTCTACTTCGCGGATTTTCTTATTTCGCAGGTGGTTCTGGAACGCAACCCCCGCGATGGAGGAGGGATTACTGTATATAGCAAAATTAGGTGGGGGGGGGGGGGTACTCGTTGTAACGTTTTATTTATTATGAACATGTACTACTTAAGTTTGCATATGCTGGGTTTATGTCCAAGTGTCTGTTAATGGCGTTTTTGTCTCTCTGGCACTTTTAGTACTGGCCTTAAATTTTACTTGTACATTGTCCCAGTTAAACGTATGTCCTGTTGACTTTGTATGCGTATATATATATATATATGTATATATATATATATTTTTTTTTTTTTTTCTTCTCAAGCTTCTGTAAAATGTTAATTTCTCCTTTGGACACATAAAGTATATCTAATCTAAATTATGAGATTCAAAGTTTAAATTTCATTTAATTATTCACTTGCAATATTCATAAACTCATTCATTTTTACAACCAGGAGAAGCTGGCAGGGTGCTGGGGTCGTGCAAAGGATTTGGGCCAAGATAGAAACCCCCACCCCACAAAGGGTGCAGGACGCGGACACACACACACACACACACACAGCCCATATAGAGTAGCCAGTCACCCTGACCTGCATGGTCTAACGATGTGGGATTTTTGGTGGACCATTTTTCAAAATGTAATTTTAATTTTTGCATCCAGCCCAGTAGAGACCTTGTCGCCTGTCGTGTGATCTGGCATTTTATTTTCGACCTGGTCCTCTAAGGTGTGGTCCAGTGGAGTTGATTTTGGGTCACTGCATTGCAAGGTTATTATAGTTAACGAAAACTAAAATCAAAACTGAAACTATTATTAAAAAAACATTTTCGTAAACTGAAATAAAATAATTAACAAAACCGAAATGAAAAACTAAAACTAAACGAAACTATTAAAGTAGCTGGAAAGACTAACTGAAATAAAATAATAATTTACTAAAATATTTTTAGTTTTCGTTTTCGAATGAATATTCTTGCCATTAGTCTTTAACCCTTGTAAGTTTTAACTCTAAAACAAAAAGTCATCCACCACGAGCTGCCCGCACATATTAATCCAGCGAACGGCAGCTGGTGACGGAGGGCGGCTGTTCACACAGCATTTGCGGTGACAGAGCAAGCTGAATACAGGTGCGTAAAGCGTGTGAAAAAGAAAGTGATTTACATGCCGCCTTTCTTTGCGCTTGTTGTATATCATGACATAATGCAAAAGGCCGAAATCAGAATGTGCTGGTCAACAAAACGTTTACCATATGGACAGAAAAATCATGAGCGAGTAACGTTTCAGTTTATTTCTCGGGTGACTGTTTTTGGTTGACAGCAATTCACCTGCCACTTCGCACAGGAGAAATCGAAGTATAGAGAAAGTATAGTAATCATGAAAAAATTCTCAATGAAAAAAATATTGACGTTATACACCTCCCAGAGTCCAAAAATACTGTTTTTCGGAATTGTGTGTGTGTGTGTACACGCGCGTGTATGTGTCTGTGTGTGTGTGTAAACACGATAACTCAAAAACACAACTAGATAGATGGATGAAATTCGGCATGCGGTTGTTACACCACAATTGTAGGTCTGTATTAACTTTTGGGTCAAATCCATCACCCGGAAGTGGTACTTTACCTGAAGACATCCGATTTATTCAACATTACTTTTATAATAATTGTTCAATATATTATTAATTTGATTTGTTGGTGATGGTTCCATAATGTACATAATATATAAATCTAATCTTTGTCTTGCGGTTTACTCCTCAAATATCCATCCCCATATCTGAGTATACAAGAAAGTCGAGGGGAGACCACTCACAATTTTTGAAAATAAACGGCACTGATCAAGAGACTGACTAGGTGATCATACAAGATCAGCATATTGTTGCTGACCAATCACTTTTGCTTTAAAAACATTGTTTAAGAACAAAGCGATACAAACAAAGGTAGAGAGTCTGACAAGTGATGAAAAACGAAACATACTAATGTGTTTTTCCATTTATTCTATATTTATTAATTTCTCTTTTTTAGTTCATATTCACAACTCAAAATACCTAATATTATGAAAGTAATCCATTAGCAGAATTCTATTTTAAAATATTTATCTCCCTTTTTTCAATGTTTCTCTCTCTCTCTCAAAATAGATAGTTGAAATATCATATACATTTTGTTCTTAACATCAGCCATACCATACATATTGCATACTAGGGAGTTTTCCTGCCTTACATCCAAACCTGCTGGGGTAGGCTCCAGGTTTCCTGTGATCCTGCTCTGGATAAACAAGTTTAGATAATGTACAGTATATATTGTTCTTAATCTCAGATGCTGTCCCTGTTGTTTTGTGCCTGTCTGTACTCCTATTACCTACTCTTGCCCTGCTCATTATGGGTTTACTGTCCTTATGGTAGGCTATTCAAGACTCACCACCTCTAACCTTAACACTACATGCTTGTTTTTCTTTGTTTCCCTTAGTACAGCTAGGTGGGGTCTGCACACTGATTCAAGTCTAAGAGCCCTATTCTTCCTAAGCCCCTGTGATTTTCATGAGAAAATATTTTAAAAATTATAAAATTGTGTAAAATTATTCATATTCAGTATCTAGTTTTGATTATGCTTGTTTTTATCAGACAAAAACAAAACCAGATAGTAAACCAGGCAGTGTAGTAAGCTTCCACGAACATTAAACTCATATCCAAATCTGTTAAGTGTACAGTTCTGTCTGATATTGCCACAAAACTAACTCCGTAGGGGCTCCATGTCATAATTACTAAAACTAAAACTGAAACTAATATATATAAAAAATAAAATAGAAATATCTTTGTGAAATAAAAACTAAACTAAAACTAAAAATACACGATGAAGGAAAACTAAAACTAAACTGAATTTCCAAGTAAGGTTTGAAAAAATATAGAAATAAAAACTAATATAAAAAGACAAAACTATAATAACCTTGCTGCATTGAGACCCCCCCTCTGACAGGTCCTAGAAGCCATGGGCTCCAGTGCACTCTGAGCTGTCAATATTAGTGAATGGGCTGCTTGAAGACACTTACACAAAAAGTCATTTTGGACACCCTTTTTATTTTGACACAATCTTGGAATCCACGGCTAAAGCACATCACGCAGTTTCTAGCCATAGGTTGTGTCAGACTTGCCGATCTTCTCACTTGACCGAGTCGATTGGCATGATTGAAAATCGCTGGCCATGTCATATTTATTGGCTGCATGACCACCTTCCGGTACAGTTGTGCCCGCCCCTTTTTCTGACAGCCAATAGCGTGCTGCCTGATGGAAAGGGTGCTGTATGAAGGGTTAACAGAAGTCCCGCCGCCATCTCTGTCCTTTTTCTCTTTTTTTATTCTGCTGCGGTACATAAAACACGACACATTAGACTGACGAGCTTCTCTTCTACCTCACAGGTGGTGCAGTGGTAGTGCTGCTGCTGCTTTGCAGTAAAGAGACTGTCGAAGATCATGGGTTCGGTTCCTCTCTGTGTGGATAGCGCTTTGAGTACTGAGAAAAGCGCTATATAAATGTAATGAATTATTATTTCTTACTAGATAAAGAGCCCGTTTCGAATAGTAATAAGTATAAGCACCACAAACCTGATATAGGTGTATTGAATGAATGCGTAATTAGGCCTCGAGCTGTAGTCGAAATCGCCTTTCAGACCTCTAGAGCTTTAATCGAAGTGGCATTTCTCTTTGAATTTTCGCGGCCATAAATCCGCCGCCTGTCGCGATGTCGGTCTGGTAAGGTTTTTCGGGCAGCTGCGCAGAAGGCGACTGCGCATTCGGCTTCGGGCGGACGTCAGTGAGTGAGTGAGTAGGCTGGTGAATTATATATAAGATTCCTCGTCACTTCATTCTATGTATTGTATTTCTTGCTGAGCTCTCATGTGCACACATTGCTCCCCAAAGACTGTCATGTTACTGGAGTGAGCCACGGACTAGGTGGAGCGGGTATGTGACATCATGTGACTGTGAACTGGAGGTGACACGTTACACAAGCAAACACAGGGACAGGCCAGCACTGGGCAGCCGTAGGGGCTCAGCAGCCACGTCAAAAGAAGCCACAAGGATTTTATTCCAGACGGGTTATCTGCTCGTAAAAAGCAGAGTGAAAGAAATGCTGAATGAATTATTAAGAACAAAAGGGTGAAAAAATGTTAATAAGACAAATGTTTGTTTCAAAAAGCTGCAACAGCAGAGTGTGTCGAGCCAAACGAAAATATTTAGTCGCTGCATATCATTGAAATGAATTCTAAACAAGACGACCCACTCACTCGTACTTGGGTTCGCGGTTTAAATGAGACGTCAGAGCACAGCTGTCTGCCACACCTGGGATCACGCGGAGACCTGATCGGACTTTAAATTACAGCCATCAAGCGAAATGAGCGTCTTCTTGAGAAGTCGATTAAACATTTACAAGACAAGTTCTCTTTTCTTTTCTTTTTTTTTTACTTCAGGGTAGAATTGATTTAGTAGTAGAGGGCTATATCAAAAGGTGGAGAGCCTGTTATTTGTGACTTGTTTTCCATTAAAATATCATTTTGCAGCTAATGGAATGTTCAGATGACAAAACGATTGTGCCGATGGTTAATATTTCATCACACTCTGTTGGAAATGGGATACAAGAACAAAAGAAATATGGGTGGGTGGGGGGAATAAATAAATAGAAGCCCCTTTGGCTTATAGAGGCTCACGAGAAGGTGCGCCACGTTAATGAGGTAATGCAGATCGTGTGCACTTCATCGGGGACTAATTACACAATCATTTACATAAATCACTAATTATGTGTGGTGGTGGGCACAACAATGGGGGGCAGCACGTGAGCAGGTGGGCTCACTGTGTGCCAAAGAAAGATGGAAGACAAAGCAACATGATAACTGAAAGAGTGCCTTTCCCTTCTGTCTGTTATGTTGTGCCTTTTGCTCATTTATTATTATATAGTGCCTTGCCTATCTATCAGTAAATCATATAGTGTCTTTTGATGATCAATAAATCAATCATATGGTGCCTTTTGCTTAACTATTATTATGTAGGGCCTTTCCTATCTTATCTATAATATAGTATCTTTTATTTCCATCCATCCATTATCCAACCCGCTACATCCTAACTACAGGGTCACGGGGTCTGCTGGAGCCAATCCCAGCCAACACAGGGCACAAGGCAGGAAACAAACCCCGGGCAGGGCACACACACACACACACACACTAGGGACAATTTAGAATCGCCGATGCACCTAACCTGCATGTGTTTGGACTGTGGGAGGAAACCGAAGCGGTCCACATGACCATCATCATCATCATCATCATCCAATTCTTCCATGAGAACCCTGAATACCATGAGGACTGATTGGGGTTATTGATGTCAGGTAGAAGGCCTAGAGGGGGCTGGGTGGTCTTGTGGCCTCAAAACCCCTGATTTTAATTTTTTTTTTCTCTGGAGTTTTTTTTTTCTTTTCTGTCCTCGCTGGCCATCGGACCTTACTTTTACTCTATGTTAATTAGAGTTCCCTAATGTTAATTATTTAGTCTTTTTTCTCTTTCTTCATCACGTAAAGCACTTTTGAGCTGCATTGTTTGTATGAAAATGTGCGATAGAAATAAATGATGATGTTGTTGTTGTGTCGTTCTTGTTCTGCCGGTCCTGCAGCCCTGGCTTGTTTGCACCTTCCAGCTCCGCCGTCCTACCTGCTGCCATCTTGCCCGCTGTGCTTGACTGACTTTAACTGTGTCTCTTACTTCGTGGTCCTCTCACTATTAAGCAATGAATAACAATGAGCTTAATTAAAATGCCCTCTGTATAAATTAGGGCAGCTCATCTTTATCAATGACGTCCTCCCAGGGGTCTTCCTCATGAATATACCATACGTTAATAAAGGCGCTTTCTTTGCACTTTTATCTCTTAGCGGTCGGTAACTCGAAACAAGAACGGCAGCCGTCAAAGTTATCCGAGTGTCCTCCGATCTTCTCCGCTGGCCAGTCCGTCAGTCGCTGTCGCAGACCCTGGCGTGGCGTGGCGTGGACGGGATGCCCTCAGCTAGTGATGTGGGTACGAGCGTTTTGGACGGACCTCAGGCGTTCTGACGTGCCTCAGCGGCTCGTGTTTCTTTTCTTTTTCAAGATCATGGGGGTATTTTTCGTACGTGGATTACTCGCTTAGCCGGATGTAATTGTTGACGATTTGGCCTGATCCTGGATCTGTCGGTTTTTTGAAACTCTTGCTGGAAGTGTTGTCATAGGAACGCATCCAAATCCGCAAACCTGCTCGGAGCAGGTTTGTTCTGCGTAAACAAGGATTAGTTTACACACGTGATCAGTGACGGTGTGGAAGTCATCCAGTCAGGGCTTCGCCGTTCATGAATGAGCGACCAATTGATATTGGTGCGCAAATTATACGAAGAGAATTTCATATAAAGAGGGTTTTGCGCGATCGGCAAGATCCTTTATTGCCCCCGGAGGAAATTCTGTACGAAAGATACCGCTTTAGCCGAGGGGGAATATTGAACCTCAAAGATTTATTAGCTCCGTATATTCGAAGTCAAACTCGGCGAAGTCGGGCTCTCACAACCACACAGACAGTAGGCATTGCTTTGAGGTTTCTTGCAAGCGGCACTTTTTTATATACTGTAGGCGATGCGGAACATCTATCGAAAAGTGCAGTTTGCCAGGCAATTCGTAAAGTCTGTTTGGCTCTGAAACATTTCCTTCAGGTTTTCATTGTGTTTCCTGGACACCTGCGTGTGCAGACAATAAAAGAGGCGTTTCATGCCATTGTAGGTAGGTAATACACAGGCTAAAACACCCACAGTTCCATAAAGAATCCCACAATCAGCCTAACATTCTCATTACCAGGATTTCCAAATGTGATTGGGGCACATGGAACTGATCACAGTGGAGTTTGATCAAACATTATTTGGAAAATGTACCTCTCCTCCTGATGAATAATCAGACACAGTGTCTTCATCAAATATTTGACCTTCGTTAATATCTCGTTGGTCAGACACAGGTTCAAGGGATATGACATTCCCTGCAACTGACCCAACAAAAAAGAGGGCTATATGGAACATACCTATAGCACACATGGAGGACAAATATATGCAATGACCATCCTTTACCTGAAATGAAGTGACCACTGCATCCTGCCACTGGTTCTGAGGAGGAGCTTCCCCCTGGAATGCCCTCAGAAACAGGGCGATGGGCATTTTGCTGGAGAGCCAACTCTTCTGCAGGGGTTAGGTCTGGACCGCGTGGACCTCCACCTGTTTTTTGCTTGTCTGCCTCCTTATTAGCTTTAAAATTAATGTTTTTTATATTATATATGATTCTTTATGTCAACAATTCTTTAAATAGTTATATACCAATATTTACCAGTTTGAAGTATATTCTTGTACTTCACTTTAACCTGTTCCCATGTTCTCCTTGTGCTCACGTTTGATCTGGAATTATGACATATTAAATAATAATTAATGTGACACATAGGAAATGAAACGCTGCATTCAGTAAGTACAATGTACACTTTTTAGCGTTTAATTTTTTCGGCCACTTTTTGCCAGCCGTCTTTTCTGGTCTGGGCTGCTTTTGCAGTGTTACCGCTTGTGTATATTAAATCTTGAAATTCTTTGTGTCCTTCGAATAAAAGGTCTTGCGCCGCGTGTGTGAAAAAAAAAAAATGCGCCCGTTCTTTGGTCATTTTGTTACAGCCTATCAAAGACTTGCTGATCATGTTTTCTAGACTCAATATATTTGGGCTTTTCACTCAGCGCGGGCGCGCGCATTCATCTCGTATGATTAGATCCAGCTACACTAATCTAATACACAGCTGCGTTTGAAAAACCGACTTATCTGGATGAGTTTCACTGGCATTAACTCATTCAGGATGAGGCACCTGATCTCGGATTGTTTAAGCGAAGTACGAAAAATACCCCCCATGGCGGCTTCTCGGAGTGCGTTTACAAACACACACAAAAGGCGAAACCGCTTTTGTGTATAAAAACAAAACACGTGTGTGTTCACGTATGGAGTTCTCTTTTGGGAAAATGCTTTGATATTATAAATAAAACCGTTAAAAAGTTAAACAGCATCAACAAGGGGCTGCTTTTTATAGCCAGTATTCATACCATCCTGAAGCACGTGACCTGGCATGCAACACTTTTTATAAAACAAGAAAATGACCAAAAGTAGCTGTGTATTTCATGAGGGTTCGTGGATTTAATAACATGCAGTTTTTCATACAAAAGTAACGCCCCGTATGTAGCGCATTGCCATGTATAATAAGTGACTGCGTTGTAGCAGTGCGACTGTGGGAAGAACTCCATTTCCCAGAAGCCCAAGGGGGGGGATTACCACGCATAGGATGACTGGAACGGAAGTAGGGGCTGCTGGGGACGAAAGAGGCCAGCGGGAAAGTTTAAAAGGGGGCCTGACGGAGCAAAAGATCGGTGTTTTTTTGTTTTGTTTTTTTGTATCCTGTCCAACGTGTTGTCTGAAAAGTCAATTGTGCCCAGTGGATCGTTTCCCGTTAGGATGAATGGACTGTCTGTCTCGTGCCTGCCTGCCGTGTGTGTAGTGGTGGATTAATCATCGTGCGTCTTCAAAAGGGGCGCTCAGGACTACCGGCAGGACTGTTTCACTCATTTTCTACAGAATCTGTTCTCGGGATTGTCATCTTCACACCAAACCATTTCACTTGCTTTTGCTGTATTGGACTGTATAAGGACGTTGTCGTGAGTGTTTATTGTTGTGGATTTGTCTGATTGCTGTGGTTGTTTATTGGGTTTTCATTGAATATTATTTATTCATTCGTTTATTTTGTGTCTCTGCTTGTGCAGGGTCGGGCCAAGGCTGGGTGCTGGAATCTCCACCAAAAAAAAAAAAAAAATCACTGTGACGGTACCGGACCGCTAAAACGTAACATATTTAGTTATTTTTTTGTAAGTAATGTTGCCAAATTTCAGTTAATTCTCGTTTTCGGTGAGGGTTACATTCTGGAAAAAAGTGCAGATATGGAAACTGCAGATACCGATGCACTGATCCTGATGGAAAATGGTCCATCAACCGGCCTCCGCAGCTCCCCAAACGCAGCAGCTCCACTGGATAGCCAATTGGATTGCAGGTTTTTGTCACTTGACTGGAGTCAGATGTCCCTCCCTCAACCCTAATCTTAACTGTAGTTTAACCAGGTGTTACCAAAGATATATAATACAAAGCTATGAAAACCTGCGGCCACTGCGGCCGACCTATTTTATTCAACTCCACCTACTTGAACCACCTACTTGGTGCTCCAAGGTGGAGGCTGCAGGGGTGTATAGTCGCCTCCCTGGAGTGGGAAGAGCTGATCCTGTGTCTGACATGGATACTGTTGGACTGGGGCTGAGAGCTTAACATGCATCACAGGAAAATTAATGGAAGGAATTATTAAGGAGGGCGGCACGGTGGCGCAGTGGGTAGCGCTGCTGCCTCGCAGTTGGGTGATCTGGGGACCTGGGTTCGCTTCCAGGGTCCTCCCTGCGTGGAGTTTGCATGTTCTCCCCGTGTCTGCGTGGGTTTCCTCCGGGCGCTCCGGTTTCCTCCCACAGTCCAAAGACATGCAGGTTAGGTGGATTGGTGATTCTAAATTGGCCCTAATGTGTGCTTGGTGTGTGGGTGTGTTTGTGTGTGTCCTGCGGTGGGTTGGCACCCTGCCCAGGATTGGTTCCTGCCTTGTGCCCTGTGTTGGCTGGGATTGGCTCCAGCAGCCCCGTGACCCTGTGTTCGGATTCAGCGGGTTGGAAAATGGATGGAATTATTAAGGATAAGATTGAGCAACACCTGGCAAGGACTGGAATTATTAGGAACAGTCAGTGTGGGTTCAGAAGAGGGAGGTCGTGTTTTACTAACATGCTGGAATTCTATGAGGAGACAACAAAATAATTCTTTGCATTTATATAGCACTTTTCTCACTACTCAAAGCGCTCTGCAATTGCAGGTTAAGAGCCTTGCTCAAGGGCCCAACAGAGCAGAGTCCCTTTTGGCATTTTACGGGATTCGAACCGGCAACCTTCTGATTGCCAGTGCAGATCCCTAACCTCAGAGCCACCACTCCGCAAAAGGATACGAACAAAGTGGAGCAGATGATATGATTTATCTGGACTTTCAGAAAGCATTAGATAAGGTGCCGCATGAGAGGGTGGGCATCGAACTAAAAGAAGTGGGAGTTCAGAGTGTGGTGTGTAGCTGGGGGCAGAATTGGCTCAGACACAGGAAGCAGAGGGTGATAGGCTGAGGAGTCCAATCGGAATTGGGTGAGTAGCGTCCAGCAGGGGTCAGTGC
This sequence comes from Erpetoichthys calabaricus, assembly GCF_900747795.2. Lineage (NCBI taxonomy): Eukaryota > Metazoa > Chordata > Cladistia > Polypteriformes > Polypteridae > Erpetoichthys > Erpetoichthys calabaricus. The sequence goes on along the minus strand of NC_041404.2, from coordinate 149,447,405 downwards.
GGAGGCTGGTGTTATTTTTAATATTTGTAAATAATTTTGATAAGAATGTAACAAGCTGGGGCGGCACGGTGGCGCAGTGGGTAGCGCTGCTGCCTCGCAGTTGGGAGATCTGGGGACCTGGGTTCGATTCCCGGGTCCTCCCTGCGTGGAGTTTGCATGTTCTCCCCATGTGGGTTTCCTCCGGGCGCTCCGGTTTCCTCCCACAGTCCAAAGACATGCAGGTTAGGTGGATTGGTGATTCTAAATTGGCCCTAGTGTGTGCTTGGTGTGTGGGTGTGTTTGTGTGTGTCCTGCGGTGGGTTGGCACCCTGCCCAGGATTGTTTCCTGCCTTGTGCCCTGTGTTGGCTGGGATTGGCTCCAGCAGACCCCCGTGACCCTGTGTTTGGATTCAGCGGGTTGGAAAATGGATGGGTGGATGGATGTAACAAGCTGGTTAAGTTTGCAGATGATACCAAGATAGGTGGATTAGCAGATAATTTAGAATCCGTTATATCATCACAGAAGGACATGGATAGCAGACAGGCTTGGGCAGATGAAATGTAATGTCAGTAAATGTAAAGAATTACACATAGGAAGTAAAAATGTTAGGTTTGAATACACAATGGGCGGTCAGAAAATCGAGAGTCCACCTTATGAGAAGGGTTTAGGAGTCGTAGGGGACTCTAAGCTATCGACTTCCCGGCAGTGTTTAGAAGCCATTAAGAAGGCTAACAGACTTTCAGGTTATATAGCGCCTTGATGTGTGGAGTACAAGTCACAGGAGGTTCTGTTCAAGCTTTATAACACACTGGTGAGGCCTCATCTGGAGTCCTGGGGGCAGATTTGGTCTCCAGGCTACAAAAAGGACATAGCAGTGCTAGAGAAGGTCCAGAGAAGAGCGACGAGGCTGATTGAGGGCTACAGGGGATGAGTTTGGAGGAAAGAATAAAAGAGCTGAGCCTTTAGAGTTTAAGTAAAAGAAGATGAAGAGGAGACCTGACTGAAAGGTTTAAAATTATAAACTGAATTAGTCCAGTGGATCGAGACGGTGACTTTAAAATGAGTTCAACAAGAACACGGCGACAGAATTGGAAACTTGTGAAGGGTAAATTTCGCACAAACATTAGGAAGTTTTTCTTTATACAAAGAACGATAGACACTTGGAATAAGTGACCAAGTAGGGTGGTAGACAGTGAGACTTTAATGGCTTTCAAAACTCGACTTGATGTTTATGTGGAAGAAGTAAGTGGACAGGACTGGCAAACTTTGTTAGGCTGAATGGCCTGTTCTTGCCCAGAGTGTTCTAATGTTCTGGTGGCATCTCCTTTGCTTTGTCCGTCCAGACCCCCCATTTAGTATCTCATAGGACCCACTGAACAGCCTGCTTTTTCTTTGTTTTCGCAGCTTTGAGCATCGTAGTAATGTCCGTCTTATGTGCTCTGGTTGGCATCCTGGTTTTGATATTCATTACCTACGTGGGACACACGGCTTACAGACGGAGCAGAAGGTAAGCACAGTGGAAGACTTAGCAGGCTGTTTCATTTTATTTTTTGTTTTGTTTATAACGTCTACAGCACAGTGGTAGCGCTGCAGCCTCACACTTAAGAGACCTGAGGTTCGCTTCCCGGGTCCTCCCTGCGTGGAGTTTGCATGTTCTCCAAGTGTCTACATGGGTTTCCTCCCACAGTCCAAAGACATGCAGGTTGGGTGCATTGGCGATTCTACATTGTCCTTGATGTGTGTGTGTGTGTGTGTGTGTGTGCCCTGCCCGGGGTTTATTTCCTGCCTTGCGCCCTGTGCTGGCTGGGATTGGCTCCAGCAGACCCCCGTGACCCTGTAGTTAGGATATAGCGGGTTGGATAATGGATGGATAACATCTGCCTTATTCATCTAAACTCTGCTCATTTTATTAGAGAAGACAAAGTTCAGGTAGTCCTCATTATAATAAAGGCTCTTGAGCTTGATGGTGCAACGGTGTTGTGTCCAAAAAAGTTAGCTCAGTTTTAGAAGCAGGGAGCCCACCCAGCCGGTGCTGCAGGAGAATTGGAGGGGGGAGACCAGGAGTGGGTACAGCGCGGAGCAGTTAGCCGGCGTGTCCATCCAAGTAGGCGACTTCAAACTACTCCTTACGTCATTTCATTTAAATATGGCTGCAGTTACTCGCTCTACAGGTTTTGGGTTCAAGTCCAGTGGTGCTCACTGTCTGTGTGGAGTCTGCATCTTCTCCCTTGGGTCATGGTGGGCTTTCCACCTCATCACAAAGATTGTTGTGTTTGGTGACAGGCAACTCGGAGTTGGCCCTGTGATGGTTCCTGCCTTGCCCTCAGTGCTACCAGGGTTGGCATTGGCTCCTGGACCAGCGAGCTGAAGAAGCTGTTTAAATAATGATGGCTGGTTGCCTGGCTGGATGGACGGACGGATATCTAACGTTCATTAACCTGCTCATATTTCTATTAAGTCTCATGCTTCTTGGCCACATGGGTGCCGACTCCAAACCTGAGCACAACAACTACAACCAAACATCCATCCATTTTTCTGGTCCTACCTGCTCTACTACATGGTCATGCCAAGGCAAAAACAATCCTGGAAACATCGGGTGCTTTTCAAACCCAGATGGGAGGCCATTCACTTGTGCCAGGCCATCTTAGAATCGAATGCACATCCAAGAGGAGAGCCACTGGACACGGGGAGAGCAAATTGAACTCCCTTCTCTAGAGGTGGGGGCCACCCTACTACCCTAATATACAGTATATACTCTGTGTGTGTGTGTGTGTGTGTGTGTGTGTGTGTGTACAGACGTGGACCCCGTACAGCTCACTGATAAAGTGCTGCAGGTAGTCCTCATATGCCTCCATAAAACTGATGAAACAACAAGCAGCTGTGCCCTGTGTACCTGCACACCTTTGACATGTCATCGAGGAGGCCCAAGGAAGTGTGACAAGACCTCAGGTACGGCCTACTCTACAAAGACCTTCTAAAATGGCCGGGACGCTTTAGTTGGGACCCCTAGAAAAGATCTTAAGTAACCGGATTCAAGTGATTTTTTTCAAAATTGCCGCACACACATCTCCAATCGTGCAGTCAGTCATTCAGCCGATTGAAATGGCAGCCACTCTGCTGTTTGGTGTCATCATGTGTCCCTCACTGAACTTGGACCAGAGAAAGCAAAGGTAGAGAGTCGTCTGGGGGAAATCAGAGAGAAAATGACAGACCCGCATGTTAAAGGCAAAGGCTGGAAGACCACCTCCGAGCAGCTTGATGTTCCTGTGACAACAGATGTATATGTTAGTAAGAAGCTGAAGGTCCACAGGACTGTAGCCCACCTCCCTGGGACCCACAGTGGGCAGAAGGATGGAGAGAATGGTAGACAAAAGGCCAGCGACAACTTCCTAAGAGACACAAGCTGAACCCCAAGGTCAAGGTCCATCAGTGTCTGATCGATTGCACCATCTGTCGCTGTTTGAGTGACGGTGGGCTTAATGGAAGAAGGACCCCACTGTTGAAAGAAAAACATAACAAAGCAAGACTGGGATTTTGCTCAAATATGTAAGGAAGAAGCCACAATGCTTTTGGGAGAAAAGATGAGACAAAACTGGAGGTGTTTGGGAAGTCACAGCAGCTCAACGTCCACAAAAATGAAGCAAAAACACGAGACGTACCGTGAGACACGGAGGGGCCTGCTTTATGTTTTGGGGCGGGTTTGCTATGACTGGCATGGGATGCCTCGAGTCTGAAATCTCAAGACCATCGAGACGTTCTGGAGTGAAACACCATGCTGTGGACCACGGCCACCCTAACCTGACACCGACGGGCAGAGACACGAGTTCAGCACCCAACACGCGTCATTCCACTGCTGGAGAACTTTTTCTTTACACCCACAGCACAGAACAACAAAGCACTACAACGTCTCTTTCTCTTTCTTTCTTTTCTGTTCTCTCCTTTTTGATCTTTCTTTCTCTAAATTCCGTTCTCTTTTTAATCTTTCTTTCTCTAACTTCCGTTCTCCTTTTTGATCTTTCGTTCTTTCCTTCTCTTCCGTTCTCTCCTTTTTGATCTTTCGTTCTTTCTTTCTCTTCCGTTCTCTCCTTTTTGATCTTTTGTTCTTTCTTTTTCTCTTTAACTTCCGTTCTCTCCTTTTTGATATCTTTCTCTAACTTCTGTTCTCTCCTTTTTGATCTATAGTTCTTTCTTTCTCTAACTTCCGTTCTCTCCTTTTTGATTTTTCGTTCTCTCTCTTTCTCTCTAACTTCCATTCTCTCCTTTTTGATTTTTCGTTCTCTCTTTCTCTCTAACTTCCGTTCTCTCCTTTTTGATCTTTCGTTCTCTTTCTTTCTATCTAACTTCCATTCTCTCCTTTTTGATATCTTTCTCTAACTTCTGTTCTCTCCTTTTTGATCTTTCGTTCTCTTTCTTTCTCTAACTTCCATTCTCTCCTTTTTGATCTTTCTTTCTTTCCACCTCCGCCCCTCCCTCACAACTTTCGTCCTTCTTCCTCTCAATTCTGGCTCCCCAAATGGAGTGATTCAGGTCCTTGGAGTGCTCCAGGTGGCTCATCAGTATTACCTGGAATCACTCCCAGGTGTGGTGGAAGTCAAGTATTGGGCTCTGCAGCTCCCCCCCAGTACCCAACAGGGCTGCACCACACTCCAGCTCCCAGCATGGTCTGTGGGAATCCGTGGTGCCACAGCCGCCCAGGAGGGCTGCCCCCTAGCGTCCCAGGGGAGGTATTGCTTCACCGATGCTCTGCCAAGCCCCAAGGGTCCTTTCATTCCGTTGGCGTCCCGGCACGATAAGAGCTGTGGCTGCCCGTCACGCCACCTACGAAAGGTCCACAGAAGGTGGTCACCCTGCATCATCTCTCCCAAGCAGACAGGCTTTTCCAGATGTGCTGTCTAAGCTCTTCAGCAGAGGCACAAACCAACGGGCAAAGCAGAGGACTGGAAATGCAGTCCCTGACTACTGTGTGGCAAACAAAAATCACATCACGTTTACTTCCTTTTAAAATCTGAAGATGTCCAGCACTGCAATCAGCTCAGAAATGGCAGAAACTACTAGGACCCTCGTCCACTGTCTTGAGACATCTCATCAGAAGTGGTTTTCATGGAGTAACTGGAACCAAAAAGTCCGTCATTCCTCTGAGGTGGAGATAAAGCCACACAACTTGCCTACACATGGAAACGCAAGGACTGGAGTGCTGAAGAACGGCAGCAGGTGTCCTGGACTGACGAATTAAAATTTGACATTCCGGTACACGGACGAATGTCTGTAGGCAGCAGTAAGGCACCGTGGGGACTCCCTGCAGGTTTGATGATTTGATCAAAACTGATGGCCTGCTCACTGCTGAGAACTGCAGGCAGATGCTTAGCCATCATACAGCGGGGGGGGGGGCATCTGATCGGTCTCCCCTTTTCACTGTAGTATGACACGGCCAAAATCATAAAACGAGGAGCAGGGAATTGTCAAGGAGATGGTGCAGGATGACCACCACAGAGCCCCCTGATCTGCACAGCAAGGAGCCAGTGGGGGATTACAAGGGGAGAAAACCTTCAGACAAGGCACGACAGTGGGGCCGAGAGAAGGCAAAGGGTGGGCACCACAAACATTCACCTCATTTGAGTTTTTTTTTAATTTTACTGCACTTTTAGGAAGTTTACTGATTATTAAATACCCAATGACTTTCCTTTAGAAATGCTGTAAAGCAGGACTGACTTCAATACACACTCGGTACTCTCTCTGTGTGGATCATTTATTTTTCCATTTTATTTTTTGTCTTTCAGGTCCAACACCCATGGGCAGCCAAAGAATGAACAGATCTATAATTCAAAATTCTGAGATTTCCACAATAAAAAGATCCTTATTTAAAACAAGTGTTTTGGTATTGTAAAGGGGCACTCAGCGAGAGCGGAGTCACCAACTCCAGTCCTGGTGGACCACCATGGCTGCAGGTTTTCATTCTAACCCTTTTCTTAATGAGTGACCTGTTTTTGCTGCTAATTAACTTCTTTTGAACTCATTTTAATTGATTTGTTCCTCTGAATTCCTTCATTTCTTTCCTTAAATTGCAACCAAACAGAAGTGAAACGTGAAGTGAGCAAGCCAACAGAAGACCAACTAAGTCAGGGCCTCAAACTCCAACCAGTTGCTTAATTAGGCTCGGATTCTGGTCTTTCATTAAACCCGTTCTTTAATTCCGTGCCTTGTTGCTGCTCTTGTGGTGCATTAGCAGACATTTCTAAAATTCTTGATTTTCTCTTTTGTAATGTTTTGGGGACCTGAGCAGACCAGCATTTCTGAGACCTTCATCTTTCTTTATTTTCAGATATTGTACGATGGATGCCAGTTGGTTTGACTCATTTTATATCTCATTATTGATTGGCTGCTAATTAATGAAAGAAAAACAATTGAGGGGTCCGAAGTCTTCAAGAGCAAGTCAAACAAAAATGAATTCACAAAAAGTTAATTTTAAACAGCACAAACCAGTCCCTCATTAAGAAAAGGGTTAGAATGAAAACCTGCAGCCACGGTGGTCCTCCAGGACTGGAGTTGGCGATCCCTGATCTAGACAATTATAGCAAACATCATATTAATCATGAGCCGGGCCAGTGAGTAGTAGGTTCGTATTGTGCATGTGAAAGACAGATAGATAGGAAAGACACTATATAATAGACAGATAGATAGGAAAGACACTATATAATAGATACAGATATGAAAAGACAATATAATAGATAGATATGAAAGACACTATATAGTAGATATGAAAGACTATATAATAGATAGACAGATATGAATGGCACTATATAATAGATAGACAGATAGATAAGAAAGACACTATAATAGACACAGATATGAAAGGACAATATAATAGATAGATATGAAAGACACTATATACTAGATAGACAGATATGAAAGACACTATATAATATATAGTGTCTTTCCTATCTATCTGTCTAATAGACACAGATATGAAATGACAATATAATAGATAGGAAAGAACAATATAATAGATAGGAAAGACACTATATAATAGACAGATAGATAGCAAAGGACAATGTAATAGATAGGAAAGACACTATATAATAGATGCAGATATGAAATGACAATATAATAGATATGAAAGACACTATATAGTAGACAGATATGAAAGACACTATATAATAGATATATAGTGCCTTTCCTATCTGTCTGTCAAATAGATAGGAAATACTATATAATAGATAGACAGAAAAGACACTATATGATAGATAGGAAAGACACTATATAATAGATAGGAAAATGTGCTACGCAGTATAAGATAAAAATATATGAATGGTGCTGTATGATAGATCATTACGATTGATAGATAAGAAAGATGCTATATATTAGATTTATTGGAAATGCAAAACATGCAGATAAACAGGGCGGCACGGTGGCGCAGTGAGTAGCGCTGCTGCCTCGCAGTTGGGAGATCTGGGGACCTGGGTTCACTTCCCGGGTCCTCCCTGCGTGGAGTTTGCATGTTCTCCCCGTGTCTGCGTGGGTTTCCTCCCACAGTCCAAAGACATGCAGGTTAGGTGGATTGGTGATTCTAAATTGGCCCTAGTGTGTGCTTGGTGTGTTTGTGTGTGTCCTGCGGTGGGTTGGCACCCTGCCCGGGATTGGTTCCTGCCTTGTGCCCTGTGTTGGCTGGGATTGGCTCCAGCAGACCCCCGTGACCCTGTGTTCGGATTCAGCGGGTTGGATAATGGATGGATGCAGATAAACAGAGAGATACAAAAGGCACTATTTAATAGGTAGGTATGCATTGTGAATAGACAGACAGGATATGAAAGATGCTATATAAGTGAAAGGCACTATTCATATTAGAGTTGAGATGATATCATACATACAACACACAGATATGAAAGGCATATCATTATAGACAGACATATGCAGTCGGTGTTACATAATCAGTTGGCAAAGATAAATTTCATTTCTTCAAGCAGGAACACAGAACAGTAATAGAAGGGCAAATTATCACCTAAATGAATGATCCGGGCCCACACACACACACACACACACACACATACAGTAACCTATTAGCAGTATTATATAAAGCATACCTGTGCTGCGTCCCCGTTGGAGTGGATGCCTGCATGATGGCGTCTGCAGTCTGCTCCGAGTGCGTCTCGTGTCTTCAGTTGCTTCTGACCATCACTGTTCAGCACATCTCCTATCTACAGAAGCCATTTCCACAATCCTTAGCGTCTGTTTCAACTGGACCTCTGGCTTCTTTGTTCCAAGTGCCTCCTTCCAGAATAGACCCCCATACCCTGCACCAAGACCCCCAATCCTTTCTGGTGGGTGTCTTTTAATGCCTGACCCATTTTATCAGACCAGCTCCATCTTGTTAGCCTCATTTTGGCAGCGCAGTGTGTAAAGGAACAAAAACCATGGATGGGTCAACACTTCCCCACTCATTCCCACCGGGCCAATTTAGGGTCTTTAATCAACACAAAACACATCTTTGACATGTAGGAGGGGAAGCGGTGGTCTGTCCCACCCAGACAGAAGGAGAATCTGCAGACTGCACACACAGAGAGAGAATGACCTAGGTGGGACTTGAATCCAGGACTCTAAAGCTGTAAAATGGCAGAACCAATCACTGCTCCGCCATACATCCCATGTGAAGGACTCACTGGCTTCTCTTCAAGCATTCAACTGGCACGAGTTTATAACAACCCTTAGAATTCAGAAAAGGCCAGCGTTAGGTCACCATATTGACACTGGCCAAGCCTGTCACCAAACTCGACATTTAGTCTCACAAATGCAATCAAATGTGGCCGTGTGCATGAGAGGACCTCACAGTGGCCTGCCCAGTGCTACAGGGAGCCTACATATTGATCTTAAATTGGACTAAGCAGCTCTACATCCTGTGTGCGTACCAGTAGGGCAACCTGGGTAGTGTAGTCCCACCATGCTGGATACTACGGGTGCAGCTCAGAATAAAGCTTCCCTATCTAGAGTGGGGTCTGCCAGACCCAGAAGTGCGTCTTCAGTGGAGGGCCGCATCTCTCGAACTGCACCCTGGGTTCCAAATAAAAGGAGTGGCTCACCCCTCTTCACTCAGAGGGTCACTTGGAGTCGATGGACAAAGGCTGAGGAGAAGTGGAAAGAAGTGAAACAAGACGAAGAAGAACTGAACGGAATATTAAAAAAGGAGTGAGCACTTATAATGGAAGGGAAGCCAATGACAAATATGATAGTGACTTCAACCTGGAACTGTTGGGGGGGGGGGGGATGGTGTCTTTTTGGGGGTCCAGGTACTCCCTCTGGTGGCCACACATTGTATTCGTAATCACTGATGGTGAAATAGTCTAAACCCCCCCCCATCACACACACACACACACACACACGTCCTATATCTGTAATTTGTCATTTCTAATCATCTGGGAGTGTCTGTTTGAGTACTAGGACCACCGTATCAAAAATATGATCATATTCGTGATCATCATCCACAAAATAGCATAACACGACACTCAACAAGGATAATGTTACCAATTCCGTTTGTTTAGAAATTTTGTAGTCCCTTTGACCCCTCACGACCCATTTAAGGGGTGAACCCCTGGGGTGCGTTGATGTGGCACGAACAACTTCAAGCCATTTTTGCTGAAAACACCTACTGGTTTACAGGTTATGTTCCAGAAATGGCCTAACAACGAGTGTTTTGTTTTCAGGTCTAGAGGGCCATAAGTAGACAGGAACCCCAAAAAGCTCGACGTCTTACATAACAAGACACCAAGACGATTGGAATGGTGCGTCACATGTGGGAGTTTTCACATACCGGTGGGTCATGAGGTGCCAAACGATAAAAAATGGAAGTCATTCCACAGCGTTCAGAAGTCGTTCTTGAGAACACAAAAGTGGTCGGCTGTTGCGGTGCCCACTTTGTGCTACAGCCTTGAATAAGCAGACTAACCTGGGGAGGGTACCAGATACCTGTGAACCCAAAGGGGGACACCGACGGTCATAAAGGAGGACGCTTCCCATTCTGTTCACGAAACACAGTGTGTTACAATGAAAACTTTAAAACCAAGGTCGCAAAACGAGTCCTCAAAATTAAAAGTTACAGTGTAACGACGCAGTTTCATATTTTTCAGACGAGGCGACTTTTCGCAGCAGTTCATCGTTCCCGGCAGCATAGGCGTGGAACTCCAGCATGTGTCTTCAAAGACTCCGCCGAATATTTCAGTTGAAAAAATGACGTGACTTTTGCAGACAAAGCAGATGTCTTTGCCGTGTTTCTGTGTTTTTCGCTAGTAACGCGCCGTTCTACATCGGTGGTACCCTTGTTTGTAACGGACACGTAAGAATCACAAACCAAACACTTTGCTTCGTTTCTGGTGCGTCCTTCACCTAAGCACACACTCTTCGTTTTCATGCGGTCTGAGAATTTGCATCTCCTCTTGTTAGTGTTACTACGGGACGACATTTTTAGATAAAAGACCACTGCGTATTGGCGTTAAAGTAGGAAAAACACAAAAATGGCGAAGTGGACAGAGGCGCGTAGCTGTGTTTTGTTTTCGATAAAAGAGATGACCACATGCGATTTCAGCCAATAACACGCGCAAGTCAGTGACTGACGAAAGCCGGAAATTTTCACCTTTTCAGACAAAGATTGCCGGACGGAGGACACAACGCCGAAAAGGATGACGTGCTGCTGGACGTCTGGTAATCCTAGACTAACCCATTAAGACTCCCGTCCCGTAACCAAAATGTCCTGCTCCCTGTAAACCGATCAGAAAGTCAGTGACGGTCAATCACAGGTGTCACAGCCACAAAATGTCCGTATCAACCTCAAGAGAAGTGTGGATGATCAGTACGGCAGTCTACCGCAACGACAAGTCGGAGAACAAAATGGTGTCAGCCAAACAAAGGTTTGAAAGTGTCTTTATTAAAAAATGAAAGAGAAAGAAAGAAAGAGCGAGCAGAGGCCATTTTACAGCGTAGTCGGCGTTCACTGCTCTCACCAACTTCAATAAGATGGCTATTTACAGCACAAATGATAACTAATCTTGAGTCATATGACAAAAAAATGACAAATCTGTATCAGTAGCAAAGGCCCGTCCCCACTGAAGGAAAAAAGAAAAGGAAAGCTGGAGGAGGAGGAGGAGGACGACTCCGTTTAGGGAGGAAAGCCATCCATGACACAGAACTGCATGAGCAAAGAAGTCCTTTAAAGATGAGAACGGCGCACCGGTACCGGCACAGTCCGGTCAGTTTGAGCGTTTGGTGGGTACCCGCTGGGCTTTGTTACCCTCCAGCTGTAATTACATTTTCACAGGATGCTGAAGGCTGGTGGTCTCGAGCCAAGCCGTGCCAGACGTGCTGTCCCAATCCAATGACAATTGACTTTCTGGACAAAACGTTTCAAAGTTTGAACGTTGTCAAGGTTTCCTTAGATATGTATACTGTACGTAACGAGGGTAAATTTAATTACCTCTGTAAAGCTAACATGAATTGGAACAATTTCACTTCAAACCAGCAGGCTAATGGCCACATCTAGCGCCCTGAGCCTCTCCCTGGGGGCCGACTGGCGATTTCTTTTTGAGTTATCGTGTCCACGGACTCCCACTCACAGACATCACGTGGCCAATATGCGTCCTTTTGCTGGACAAATTTCAACCCCAATCCCAATATTTTCCCCCAATTCTGTAGATACTGTATACACATTTGGCACATGCAGGAAAAGATACAAGCACACAGACCCCATTTTAGGCAACCATATCCGACTAAAAAATAACAAAGCGAGACGTGAAAGGAGACCTGGGAAGAATGTCCTTATCTGACAACGCATGGCACAGCTGGACAAGTCCAAAAACATCTGAAAAACATAACCATCGGTGTGAACCGCAGGCTACACACCCCATAACCAAAGCAGCTGACATTTTAAAGGGGCAGCCCCTGGAGTACCCAAAGGGGCTTCTTCATGGTTTACTACACACAGGTGTTATGGATGACACAGGACATTGGAGGCGGCATCCTAAGATTTGTTATAAAGGTGGCACAACTGTTGTGATTTCACAGGGCTCTCATTTATGAGGGTCAAAGGTTTTGTGAATTCACTGACACGGGGGCACAATGCATGTGACACTCTGGGGTGCGGGTGGCCAGGGTCTATTGGGTCTACCTTGGCAGCACTGGGCATCAGGCAGGAATCAAGCCTGTGCGATCAGTTTACACCTCACTTCCAAACTGGTGGCCGCTGGAACAGCCAGATAGGGAATACTGGGGGCTCCTACTGGTAAAAAAAGGGGGAAGCCAAACTATTTTGTTTTTTCGCCTTTCCCTTTGTCCTAATGAGGTTTTTAATCTCGGAGATTTTGTTACTCCTCAAGGCATATAAATCTGACTGCAAGATGGAAGAAAAAGGAAAACTGAAGATTCGCATAGGATGGTAGCACCCCACGTGCCCACCAAAGGCTCTACTCCTTCAGCTGAGTTTGCCTTTCTACCCCATGTGCTGTACCCGCTTCTAAACTTACGAGCAAATTCGCCGAGCATTTCACAAACTATTTTTCCATTTCTGTGAGACGTCAGAGACACAGGAGCTGTGACAGTCCAGATCTGCGGCAACAAGTCAAAGTGGGTAAGAGGGGCAAAACAATGTGAAACAGCAAATGCTATTGGGGGGGGTCGCAAGTAATGTCTCCTACGATGGGCACCTGGGAAATGGAAATCTGCAGAATGTACATAAAGCGGGCAGGAGAGAGGAGACACATTGGAGAGTACTGGGTGGTACCATCCATCCATCCATTATCCAACCCGCTATATCCTAACTACAGGGTCACGGGGGTCTGCTGGAGCCAATTCCCAGCCAACACAGGGCGCAAGGCAGGAAACAAACCCCGGGCAGGGCGCCAGCCCACCGCAGACTGGGTGGTACCTTAAGTGAAAAGAGGTTTGGTAAACTGGGAGCTCACTAAATAAAATATTCAAGTCCCTGTTTGCAAGAGACCACCCCCCTCCCCCCCCCCAAAATTCCCAGTGGGACACCCCGTTCTCATCTTCTGGCTGCTCCGATTCTCCTTGATGGCATGTGCTGGGTTAACCATCTACCGTGTTATAGTCCATTCATCACCAGGACTACCATGACTGTAAAATGGCAGCATTAGACCCCATAAGAGTGGTCTGTGTAGCATGTTTACATTTAGATCACGGGAGATGATGCCAACCTGTGCACATCGCCACAAACACCCACTTAACGGACCCAACACAATCTATCTGCACCCCAGACAGCTGATTTAACATGCAAGTTTGGTTTCATAGAAAAAGCATAGCATGAAGCTGCTACTGGCCTGTCCCATAATAATGCACATTTGGGGATCACCACACCCAGGTGCTTTTATAATACCTAACCCTCACCTCACCTCACCTTCACGGCCTTGAGAAAAAAGGGTGACGCTTTGGCCTTTTGTGATTATTATAGGCCGTGTGGAGAAGAACAGGACTTGGCGATTATTAGAATACATTTGGGAATTTATAGATTCAGGCATCGAGAAGAACCGGAGAAAAACAAGCAGGTGAGATGGCTTTTTAGATACTGGACGCCTGGCTTTAAGCCAGCAAGGATTTCTAAAGTTCATTTGCACAAATCAAAGAAGTTAAAAAAAGATAAATATTTACAGTCTTCTATACGCTCATTTCATCACCTTACCCTTCGAAACGTTCATAAATCACAGCCACACAATACCACGGATTTTTTGACAAAAGCAGGAAAAAAAAAATGGATCACAGGTTTAGTTCACCCAAAACTCAAAATTTTGCTTTCCTTCCTTCTCAAAGAATACGTTAACAGGTGAGATGAATACGCGCTTTGAGTTTTGTTGTTTCCAGTATTCAGTAATAATAAAGGTTTTGTAATGGTGGCCGCACTGTAAACAGAATCGTGAAATCGTCGTAGCCTCCCAGCAGGCTCTCAGCAACATAACCTGTGGGAAGACTTCTAGTTGATCCCATTTACTGTATAAGCTGGGGGCACTTGAGTGGTACTGTTTACCCACCCATGGCAGCCACGGTGGCAGAGTGTAAATTTATATGAAAAGGAGTCATCGAGATGCAATGGATGATGGAGATTAATTACCTCTAGCCATGCAGAACTGTACTAGAACATCAGAAATTTGACAACGAGAGGAGACCATTTGGTCCACCAGGATAGTTTGTTTGGCTAATAGCTAATCTGTTATAAAAATCTCATCCAGACACTTCTTAAAGGTTATCAAGGTTTCCGTGTTCAGTTTAGTTCGACTTTGCCAACGTGGCACTAGCTATCAGGATGACAAACGTGACACCATTTTTAAGAAAATCTGCCACTATGCACTGCCGTCCCTGTCACTGTTACTAAGGTCTTTAAGAACACAATGGAGTGAAGAGGAGTCGAGATGCAATGGAGGTTGGAGATTACCTGTACCCATGCAGAACTGTACTAGAACATCAGACATTTGACAAACGAGAGAAGACCATTCGGTCCAGCAGGCTAGTTTGTTTGGCTAATAGCTAAGCCATTATAAAAATCTCATTCAGAAACTTCTTAAAGGTTATCAAGGTTTCCGTGTTCAGTTTAGTCCGACTTTGCCAACATGGCACTAGCTATCAGGATGACAAACATGACACTATGCCACTATGTACTGCCGTCCCTGTCACTGTTGATGAGTTCTTTAAGTGTGTGCATGTGGCAAACGTCCACATTCTAACCTGCCTGTGTACCAGTTCACGCCTGCAGGGAGATGGAGCCAATCCTGGCAGCACTGGTGGGAGCCAACCGTGATCAGTGTGGAATTCAACTGTACAGCAGGAAAAAGACATTCATTTTTTTTTTGATTCATTAAAGTTGGCAATTTCACCATCAAGAAGAATTTAACTGGCAGTAACAAAGCGAAGCTCTTTCCTCTACACAGCTATCCATCCCATCCATTTTCCAACCCGCTGAATCCGAACACAGGGTCACGGGGGTCTGCTGGAGCCAATCCCAGCCAACACAGGGCACAAGGCAGGAACCAATCCCGGGCAGGGTGCCAACCCACCGCAGGACACACACAAACACACCCACACACCACACACACACACACTAGGGCCAATTTAGAATCGCCAATCCACCTAACCTGCATGTCTTTGGACTGTGGGAGGAAACCCACGCAGACACGGGGAGAACATGCAAACTCCACGCAGGGAGGACCCGGGAAGCGAACCCGGGTCCCCAGGTCTCCCAACTGCGAGGCAGCAGCGCTACCCACTGCGCCACCGTGCCGCCTCTACACACCTATCCAAGTTTAAAACACTTTAAATCGTCTTATTATTGAATTAATTGACCGTGTAGGCCTCACTTTTTATGACTGCAGTGTTAACACAGCGGCAGGTGCTTCAGGAGTGGCGAGAAGAAGCAGCTTTCAGAGCTTTTCTGTTTACCGATTTTAGTTGTTTTGTGTTTTTATTTATTTATTTCCTCTTCCACCCTCTTTGAATACGCTGTATGTCTGCTCTAGGAGCGACGCTTGTACCGAGGCGTTCGTTTACGACAGGGGTCCTCTGGAGGGCCGCAGTGGCTACAGGTTTTCATTGCAGTCAGTGTCCTAATGAGAACTCTGTCTTTGCTGATAATGAAACTTGCTATTTAACTCTGCGCCTTGTTAGCGCTTTCCTTCATGAAAGACAACTTTTAGGTACTTTGTAGATCAGAGGTCCTCTATTACAGTCCTAGAGGTCCACAGTGGCTGCAGGTTTTCACTTCAACCACTTTCTTAATTTGAACCCTTTTATTTACTACTACTAACGCAATATGCTTTTTGGGCTTCATTTTTTTTCCTTGCCTGTTACCCTTCTGAACTCCTAATTGCAAATTTTAGTTATTGGCAGCTGTATTTCAGTTTTAATTGTTGCTTGTTTTCTTAACCAGACGGTAGCTAATAATGAAATACAGATAACCAACAAACCCAAAGCTCTGCAGTTCACATGCTTCACTTTAAAACTGTGTATATGCTTCATGAAGCATCTGTGTTACAAAAATCTTTAGAAATAAATGAGCGGTGAATTGGAAAGAGTGTTAAGTTTAAATCTGTTCTGGTCCGCAAAACACATGGATAAGGAATCTCTGCAGTGTAATTAAACATTTCTCTTGGAGGAATGAAAGCACTAACAAGCCAAATAGTTAAATACCAAGTTTCATTATCATTTCATTAACTGGCTGGAATGAAAACCTGTAGCCACTGCGTCCATTCAGGACTGTGACTGATTTACTCCAAGGAAAATTGTTGGGAATTGAGCTGAATTTTCGATTTTCACAAAATGAAAAAAAAAATGAAGTCATACCTGGGGACCTGTGGTTCGCTTCCCGGGTCCTCCCTGCGTGGAGTTTGCATGTTCTCCCCGTGTCTGCGTGTGTTTCCTCCGGGCGCTCCGGTTTCCTCCCACAGTCCAAAGACATGCAGGTTAGGTGGATTGGCGATTCTAAATTGGCCCTAGTGTGTGCTGTGTTTGTGTGTGTCCTGCGGTGGTTTGGCACCCTGCCCGGGATTGGTTCCTGCCTTGTGCCCTGTGTTGGCTGGGATTGGCTCCAGCAGACCCCCGTGACCCTGTGTTCGGATTCAGCGGGTTGGAAAACGGATGGATGGAAAATGAAGTCATTCCACTTGATCACATTCTGAACACTTGCGATGCTAACATGAACGATACTGTAGGACAATAACCTTTAAACAGAAGCTACGGATCTAATGACATCTTAAATAGGAATTTGTTAACACCACCTCTCTCCCGTTACCAAGCGACTTCCATAGTCCTACTCACGGCATGTTACTTCAGAGAACGCGGACCTCCAGGTCTCCCCACCCATTCCCAAGTCCAAGTGTTGATGGTTTGTTTAATGTTAGGGATCTTGAAAGCATGGACTCCACTCAGGATCCTAAAATACCTCAAGGCATAAAAACAAGATTCTGAAGTTTGGGAGACTCTTTCACCCGCGTCAAGTCTTTTACTTTTCCCACTTTTCTTTTAGCTTCAAAAATACAAAAATCAGCGTGAAAGAAAATGATGTTGAAGTCCACACTGGCTGAATACTATTTGGGGAGAGCACATTCCCTCAGCTCTGGAAGAGTAAGTGTCTCAGGGGCCGACTTCTTGCGTGGTCTGTCTTTGGGTACATTGAGGAACTCGGGTGGATCTCCGTTCACGGGCGTGGAGGGCGTGCTTGTGGGGGCACTGCGGGTCGTCGACGGCTTGCTCACCTCGCTGATTGAAATAGTAGGGGTGACTACGCCGATCTTTTCATTGGTGGCCTGCTGTGTATGTCTTTCATACTCCCGCACCTCTTCCATTGACATATCTGGAAAGAAACGAAAAAGCATAAAAGTCAGTCCACGGGCTTCAGCAAGTAAACGCTGACTGAAAATACAAACGTGAGCAGCAATCCAATGCAATTTGAAGCACTGGGTGGCATTTTGAACAAAGTGGAGTTAATAGCATTGTGTCTAAAAGCCGTACTGGTGACAGAAATTACCTAGAGTCATCCATCACAACAAACCTCTGCTACATAAATCATCGTGACGTGGGTAATTGATTCCTGCGGAGGCTAGAATTTTGGCTTCATGCAGATAAGTAAGATTTCATTGGTTTTAAAAATTGGACAAGAGCTGTCGAAAGCATTTTACCATGAAGACTAATGTTGTTTTCACACATAATGTTCTCCCGTTACTAAAGTTTATTTGGAAAGTCAACCCCACTGCGTGAAAACGGAACAGCACAGAAGAGGGAAAAGAAAAAGAAATTCCCTTTTCACTTGACGTCACCGTACGTTTAAAAGGATGTTGATTATGTGGTGAAGTCATTTTCTTTAATATTTTTATTTTATTAATTTTCATTGTAATCATTCCATACAAACAGATCAATTTATAACCCAACAAAATTGAAGACAAATCAAACCCCACCACTGAGAAGGAGAGCTTAGCTAAAGGAAAATTGCTTAAGGCTTTTTAATAAGGCAACATTAAACAAAAGAAAGGGAGAAGTAAATATCTATATAAATAAGAGATGGAGAAGGGAGTTAACTGCAATAATAGTTATTTCTCTTATTCTAAAATAATATTGATTAAATCCTGCCATGTTTTGAAAAAATGTTGTACAGATCCTCTAACTGAAAATTTGATTTTTTCCAATTTCAAATAATATAAAACATCGGTTTCCCACTGACTTATAAGAGGAGAATTAGGATTCTTCCAATTTAACAAAATAAGTCTGCGTGCCAATAGTGTAGTGAATGCAATCACCGTTTGCTTGTCCTTCTCCACTTCAAGTCCATCTGGAAGGACACCAAACACAGCTGTTAGTGGGTTAGGAGGGATTGTGACCCCAAGGCTGTCTGAGAGGCACTTAAAAATTTTTGTCCAAAATGATGTTAGTTTGGTGCAGGCCCAGAACATGTGACCCAGTGAGGCAGGAGCTTGGTTGCAGCGCTCGCAGGTTGGATCCTGCCCTGGAAACATTTTGGACAGTTTTAAGCGAGACAGATGAGCTCGATATATAATTTTTAGTTGAATAATTCTATGCTTTGCGCATATGGAACTCGAATGAATTCTCTGCTTTGCTACCTTCCACTCCTTTTCTGATATATTGATTAAGAGATCTTTTTCCCAATGTCCTCTTGGATCTTTGAAAGGTAGGGACTCTAATAAGATTTTATATATTGCGGAAATAGTGTTTGTTTCCTCGGAATTGAGCAGTATTTTTTCCAGCATTGTGGAGGGTGCAAGGTGGGGGAAATTGGGCAATTTCTGTTTAACAAAATTTCTAATTTGAAGATAGTAAAAGAAATGTGTAGCTGGGAGGTTGAATTTTGAACGTAATTGTAAAAGTCATTTTCTAATAAACTTTCCAGATATCCTTGTTAAACGATAGGTTTGGTATTTTTTAGGCCAATCTCAGTACACATTTTTAAGTGAATTAAAAAAACAATACTGGGTATATTTTTGTGGTTTATTATGGCATCTACAGTATGTAGAGGCACCGGTTGAAACATGAAAGCAAGAACCTCAAAACGTGTTCAATGCATCACTTTTCAAGTTCGTATTTTTCTCCCCTATTCATCTCCATTTACGATTGCACCCATGTGGTAAAACAGCGGATCAAAGTTGCTTCCAGAAATCGCATTTTTGTAAGATGACGGCATTTTAAACGTTCTCCTGCTGTGCTCTCTCTCTCTATGCAGGTCTTCCTCCTCACTGCCTGGTTTCCTGTAGCTTGTCTTGTTTTTTGATCACACCTCGTATCTTCACGTTTTAAAAAAAGAAACGTTTACTGCAGTAAAAGATTTACAACTACTAGTCACCTTCAAAATACTCCCCTCCACTTCGAAGGCACTTATCCCAACGCTCCTGCCACTTTGGCGAAGCAGTTCTGGAAGTTTTCTTTCGAGAGTGTCTTTAGTTGGGCTGTTTGTGGCTGCCTGGATGTCCTCAATGGATTGGAATTGTTTGCCTTTCGTGGTCATTTTCAATTTAGGGAACAGCCAGACGTCGCACGGTGCCAGATCCGGCGAATAAGGTGAATGCAGACACAGTGTGATGTTTGTATTCGACAGGAATTGTCGTACTAGAAGGGATGTGTGACAATGAGCGTTGTCATGATGAAGAATGAAACCGTTTCAACATTTTCCTCGGTTATTGATGTTGAAGGACGTCGAGTCAGATCCATTATGAAATCGATCAAACCACTTGTAAACAGTCTTAATTGTCGGTGCAGTGTCACCATAAACCGATTTTAAAATCTGGTGGGTTTCCGCAATTTGAAACAAAATTTCATGTTTATGCGTTGCTCGAAGTCCATTAATTAACGACAATCTTGAAAAACACACTTGAACTCAACAGTGGCTCACAAACGACTGACGGTATCAAGCTCGTCCCAAACTCAGCTCTAGGATGGACCGGTCAGAACCAGCACTGAATTGTCTTGAGTTGCTCTTGGATGGTGCTCTGCATCAACTTTCACCGTACTTTTTGATCACACCTCATAGTAGTTGCCTTTGTCCTTTTGAAAGTGATCTGAGTACATAAGGTAAGATCTTCCTCAGGATTTAGATGTACTATACAGTACGAGCAGTCATGTTATATCAGCGGCTCGTCTGACAAGAAGTGCTTTCCCACTGCAGGAACTTTGTTTTCAGGAACCATTAAGTTCCTGTATGATGTAGGCCATGGGCCTCTTGTGGTCCTTGGCCACATTCATGTGTTGCATTCCCACCACAGAACATGAACCTTTATGCAAAATATGTGATGTGCAAAGAAGAGTGATGAGATATGAAGTAAGGCACGTTTGGCAGATCACCTGAGTGCTTCAAAGCAATCGCGACATCGCCGGGGAAGATTAATGCTTTGACGCAGCCCACCAGGGAGGTGGCTATAAAGAGGGATGCGGTGCCGTTAGCACCGTTAACTCTCCAAGTCCAAACAGTACTGTCCATCCATCCATTATCCAACCCGCTATATCCTAACTACAGGGTCACAGGGGTCTTCTGGAGCCAATCCCAGCCAACACAGGGTGCAAGGCAGGAAACAAACCCTGGGCAGGGCGCCAGCCCACCACAGGGCACACACTAGGGACAATTTAGGATCACCAATGCACCTAACCTACGTGTCTTTGGACCTTTGGACTGTGGGAGGAAACCCACGCAGTCACGGGGAGAACATGCAAACTCCACATAGGGAGGACCCGGGAAGCGAACCCAGGTCCACAGGTCTCCCAACTGCGAGGCAGCAACACTACCACTGCGCCACCCCAAACTGTACTAACAGATTGGTAACATGGTGCAATAAGTGTATATGTTTAATATGTCGCTGTGCTCTGTACAAATATAATTTTAAATATATACAATGCCAGATTTAGCACAGGGGCTCATCATTTAGAACTGCTAGGCAAGCATTAAAAGACAAGACAGGGACAACTGCGAAATGGGCATTGTATACTATTTTTGTGTGTCAAAATCAGCATGAAACTGTATCCTCTTTGCCTTGTTTGAAATGGCATGACTCACCCAAGTGGGGGTCCTGCACGTGAACAAAGAGTACAAAGCCTTGGAACATTGCCCGGTACACTTTGTTAGCCGATGGACAGACGGGAGATAACGTCATCCGATCCTGAATATCCTTCCACTGCATGGCGAAAATAGCAGACTCTGAACATCGGGCCCCCACTCCCGAACTGGGTTCTTGTCGTGGCTTCCTTCGTCTGTTATGCAGCATAATCCGTCATTAAAGAAAGTGAAGTTATTTCTCCTATGCGATTTCTTAGCGGCGTATCACTAAGGGAGGGGTATCGCCTTTTAATATCATATCTATATAGATCTGGGTTATGTAACACGCTGCAATTACAAATGAACTCATTCCAACAAGGGTGCTAGCGCCCCCTGCTGGATACACATAGTGCCAGTGCTTGCTTTCAACCAATCGGCACAATTCATCGCCTGAGTCCCGTTCACTAGAGTTCCTCGTTGAACAAAAAGCACATATAAAAAAGTACCAGGTACTACAAATGGCTCGAGTTCCTGTGGCGGGAATGCTACAGAAGTTCCTGAGTTTCTGAAAAAATGTGGAAAAGCACCCTATGAAGAAGTAAAAAGGCAATGTTGCATTAAAAGGCTTCTGACACTTGTGTGGTTTTATGTTTGTTTACTTGCTTACACATAAGAAAAATTAAACTTGTGACAGTTTGTGATGCGAACAGACAGGTGAACAGGAACGAATCCTATACTAGGAAAAAAAAAATCTGTGATTAAGTTAATTACTTTCAATTTCGTTTTGTCGTAAAGAACGTACCTCAGAAATGGTTTCTGAAACTGAAATCTTTTGACACTTCAAAGTGGACATTTTTTTGAAGTTTTTAGGTTGTATTTTTTTTTTTTAATTCATAACAAAAATGAGTAACTCTTGGACCTCTGGTTCTTGAAGAAAGATGGTTTATGTGCCTCTCATCAAACAAAGCACCCCAGGTCACGGTTGCTGCAGTGCTCTTCAATGCCCTCCAATGGCAGACACGGCACATATGTGTGTGGAACCTGAAGTCCAATGGCCTGGCAGTGGAAACCTGCACCTCCAATTCATTGATTCTGTATGACTTGTTGTTGAACTTGAAGAGAATGACTGGCATTTCCGATGAAAGCGATCAGTCGGCCAGTGCAAGGTGCTTCACTGTCAGCAGAGGTCGCTTTCAAGTCAGCAATGCCGTGTGCCCATGTTGTTGTTATTTTCCTGTCAGCCACAGGGTACCACCGCATGCTATGAGAACGATTCACAGCCTAATTTTGCGTCCGAGGCAGACTGCATGACCAACTTATTGGTCCTGTCATGCATATCACAGGCTCTCGATTGAGACCCAAGATTAAGGCCCAGTGCTTTGCATGACAGACATTACCATTTCATATACATATAGATGCTTCACTTCAGAACATAATTTCCCATGACAAATGAATGTGTTGCCATTATTGTTAAGAAACTAATGTAAATTTGAAATTACTGAACCTCTTACTTTAATGAGTTTACAGTGTCACTTTGGCACTTTAAAATGTTATTTCGTCTTGTTATGGATTTCTATTCGCCGCCATTCCCACCAAGAAAAGTACTCTAAAATGACGAGATGAGAGATTTTCTATTAGGAAGTGTGAATTTCTTAATGGACGAGAGCTCTCTTTCAGGCTTTTGGAGTGTGCTATAATTTTCACTTAGGTTGAGGCCTCTGTGGAATCAGGAGATGGTACACAGGAGAGCCACAACCTAATAATGTAAGCCGCTCTTTAACCATCTTATTCACTGAGAGCACATGAATCAACAGGCGTCTTCCTGACATTTAAATGATTTCCACCATCTATTTGAAAAAAAATTGTATTGCGGACCGCTTCAATCATTTTCTGCTGTAATTTTCTCCCGTACTGAGTTTTGATTAACCAGAATACAGTGTATCTCTGTTCATATTGCCAAATGTCATCACAAGGAAGGGAGCTACCATGATGACAAAGTGCATGGTCATATTTGACAGAAATCTTTAACAGGGAAAAGGCAATAGAGAGAGAAACTCTTTTATGGTGGACACTGGTTGGAACAAAGCCATCCATCTCAGACCTCCAGGACTGTACCTGAGTACCCCTGGCCTAGATGAGAACCTGCCACATAAGTTCAAGATGCTGGAAAGTGAGCTATCCAGTAGGCACTGGTGATGCCTGACCGTGTACTCAAGGGAAGAGAAGGATGGCAAGGGTCATGAGGATCTTCGTTCTTTTAAATGATGATTTCTGTTTTAATTGTGTAATGGCATGCACTTATGACATTATCAAGTGTTGCTGTTTGAAAGCCAACGTGCATGCGACATCATTGGAGAAAGTTCATATGGCCTGAGTGACCATATTCTACCAGGGCAAGCTGCACTCTCGGCCATTGTCTGCACTTTGTGAAAGTATAGGAAAGATCCACTGGTGAAAGAAAATCCGTTCCTTGAGCAATAGCTTCCATTTTGTGCATGTCGTGTTGCTTTATTTTTGCCCTTTTGTTTGGTTGCCCCATCTTTCATCTTCTGGTATAATAATTCCTACTTACATTTTGAACTGTGAAAGCCATTCGTCCTTTCTCTGACACAGACTACAAAGACAAAGTGACATTTTGATGTCTTCTTTTCACTGAAAGAGCTTAAACAGCCTGACAACAAGAGGTTGAAGGCGGCATCATGTCACTGGATGGCACTGATGGGTTCCTCCTTTTTGAGGGAGGGACCAAGTTGGTTGCTTAAGGAAGACACAGCTGGCATGAACCACTGGCTATTAAAGGTCTTAAGTGGGAGTGGACAGGACTAGTCTGTTTCTTGAATATGACAGGCAGAATGAGGTGTACCTGAGTGGTCTGCTCTTTAGGGGCTACTAGAAACAGCTGTAGCCTCATGCCCCTGTAGCTGCAGTACAGCTTCCCTGAACCCAGTGGCGGATGACAGCTGCCATGAGGCTGACTCGTCATTGGGCTCGGAGACTGGAGAAGATGTCAGGGTTGTGAGAAAGATGGAAGGTGTGAAAGTGCCGTGAGTAGGCAGTGCCCACCTCCTGCACCACGAAGCGTCTCTAGTTTTAAAAGGCCTCTTCTAACAACTGTTATGTGTCACACAGCCATAAAACATCTGATAAAAGTTAACCAATAGCAAGTAGAGTATATTTAATGCTTTAAATAAGTACAGAACACCTAATGTTAGTAACCTATTACGTCTGTACACTAAACATCACCTCTGAAACAAACTACCAAAAACGTTCACAGGAAACCCACAGTTATTCATAAATCAAATACACATAAATTAAACACTTTATTTGTCCTTATGAATCAAGCATATAAATGTATTTATAAATTAAAGACCCTTACAAGGCAGACTAGCTTTACTGCAGGATTGGGAGCTGTATGGAGAAGGTTGAAGAAGCACATCAACCCCACATGGAAGTGTGAAAAAAATGAAGAGGAAGAAGAAGAACAACAACAACATTTATTTATATAGCACATTTTCATACAAGGCGGCACGGTGGCGCAGTGGGTAGCGCTGCTGCCTCGCAGTTGGGAGATCTGGGGACCTGGGTTCGATTCCCGGGTCCTCCCTGTGTGGAGTTTGCATGTTCTCCCCGTGTCTGTGTGGGTTTCCTCCCACATTCCAAAGACATGCCAGTTAGGTGGATTGACGATTCTAAATTGGCCCTAGGGTGTGCTTGGTGTGTGGGTGTGTTTGTGTGTGTCCTGCGGTGGGTTGGCACCCTGCCCGGGATTGGTTCCTGCCTTGTGCCCTGTGTTGGCTGGGATTGGCTCCAGCAGACCCCCGTGACCCTGTGTTCGGATTCAGCGGGTTGGAAAATGGATGGATGGATGGATTTTCATACAAAAAATGTAGCTCAAAGTGCTTTACATAATGAAGAAAAGAAAAATAAAAGACAAAGTAAGAAATTAAAATAAGACAACATTAATTAACATAGAATAAGAGTAAGGTCCGATTGGCCAGGGGGGACAGAAAAAACAAAAAAAAAAACTCCAGACGGCTGCAGGCCACGAGACCACCCAGCCCCATCTGGGCATTCTACCTCACATAAATGAAATAGTCCTCTTTGTATTTACGGTTCTCACGGAAGGACTTGATGATGATGGTCCTACAGACTTCTGGATGTTGTAAATGTCTAGCAAAATACTACAAATGATGTAAATCAATTCACATCCTAAAATGGAGTTTTGGCCAATCAGAATTTAATCCAACCACAAATTCATTTAGAGCTTCGAGTTCACCTTTGGTTAAGAGCGTGGCTGCAATGAGAGCCTGCATCTACCAAGAGGGGGTCCACAATCTTTAATGTTTTGTGTCATTATAATTTAGACAACAGGTAACCCCCAGAAATGCTTCCACAATCCACTAGATGTCACTGTACTGCCATAAATGAAGTTTCCAGACTTCATATAAACTTTGGAAAGCAAAGAATCAGAATTCACTTTATTGGCCAGGTACACTAATGTGATAGCACTGGTGCAACATGCAAGGACAACACAGAATGCAAAAGATAAATATAAGAAGATAAAATATAAAATGATAAAATATGATGCTGCATACAAGGGCAACACAAAGAATTAAGAGATAGTAATTAAAGTGTCTATGCAGTCCAGTCTAGTGTGTAGGTATACATACATCCTAAACAGAATTTCACATCTGATTAGTAAGAATAACTGCATGTGGAATAAAACTGTTTAGGTGACGCGTTGCGTTAGCTTTCACTACACAAAGACATATATTTGCCAGAGGGCAGTCTTTGGAACGGGTGATGATGCCCTGGGTGAGTCAGATCAGCAATGATCTTTCTGTATAGGACTTCAATGTGCGGTAAGTTACAGCCTATGATCCTTTCACAGGCTTTGATGATGTGCAGCAGATTGGCCTTAGCCTGGACAGAGGCAGCACCAAACCAGGTAGTTCTAGACGAGGTCAGAATGGACTCGATGATGGCTGGGTAGAAGTAGACCAGTATTGCTTGAGGGAGATTTAATTTCATCAGTTGACTTTCTCTGATGGGCTAATGTGAGGTTATTGTCCCACTTAAGGTTTTGTAGCCGCACAGTGCCCAGAAGCAAAAAGGATTCTGTCATCCCATCGGCTGAGCCATTTATAGCAAGTGATGGGTGAGCAGGCGACTGTTTCCTTAAATCCATGATTACCTCCCCAAGTTTTTTGAATGTTAAGGTGCAACTTATTATGGCCGCACCTCAATGACGGAACAAACCATCCATGTTGTTACACCACTTATTACTATGTGCCAACTCAATGGGTGTCAGACAGGAACCAAACCCTGGACAAGACAATAGACCAGGGGTTGGCAGAGTCATTCCTGGAGGGCCGCAGTGGCTGCAGGTTTTTGTTACAACCCAGTTACTTAATAAGAAGCACTTATTGCTCAAGTAACACTTCTGCTTCATTTTAATTGTCTCAGTTGCTAAGATTTTGAATCCTTATTGCTTATTTTAGTCTTAAACAGCTGTATTTTGGTTTTAATTGCTCCTTATTAGCAATAAGATGCAAATAACAAAACAAACCAGCATTTCTCCATTTAGTTTGTTTCCATTTACACCTGTGTGTATTTATCATGCACTATTTGGTTTTATTAAATATTTGGTAGGAAAGAGAAGAGAAAAAAAGTGAAGGACTGAGAATTAGTTATCTGTTTTAGCTTTCAAATCATTTAAGTGATATCCTTAGAAAGGGAAAAAAATCTAGGATATGAGAATGACCTGACATGGCAGAGTTAAAGCACTAACAAGCCATGAAATTAAATTATTGGCACGGATTGTTTTCTAATTAAGCAACTGGGTTGGAACAAAAACCTGCAGCCACTGCGGCCCTCCAGGACTGACTTTGCTCACCCCTGTAATAGACCAATGCTCACTTTAGAGCTGACAATTAACCAGGTGGACATGCGGAGAACGTGCCAGTTCCACTTAAGACACCGAGCACACCAAGTCTATGAAGTTCTAGGAGAGCACCACTTTGGGAAAAAAAAAGTTTTTAATAATGAATGACTAAAATGACAAGTGAACAGTGTTAAAAGTATCTCCGTTTTAAAGGGAGAAACAAGCTCAAATGTTGGAGGAAAGGTGCAGTACATCTTGGAATAGTTCTACTTTGGAAAATTAATCAAAAAGATATTAGCATAATTACTTAAATGCCAGAGCACTGATCAAGAGAGCGTGACATGTAGGCCTTACCTGTGTATATTTATAACTTCTAGTTTGACTGGCAGCTCTTCCATGCCTCACCATGAATGAGTGTGTATATTTGAATGTGCCCTGCAAAGAGCTGGCATCCCAGTCACCTGTCATCCCAAGTACAATACAATACATCCATCCATTTTCCAACCCGCTGAATCCAAACACAGGGTCACGGGGGTCTGCTGGAGCCAATCCCAGCCAACACAGGGCACAAGGCAGGAACCAATCCCGGGCAGGGTGCCAACCCACCGCAGGATACACACAAACACGCCCACACACCAAGCACACACTAGGGCCAATTTAGAATCGCCAATCCACCTAACCTGCATGTCTTTGGACTGTGGGAGGAAACCCATGCAGACACGGGGAGAACATGCAAACTCCACGCAGGGAGGACCCGGGAAGCGAACCCGGGTCCCCAGGTCTCCCAACTGCGAGGCAGCAGCGCTACCCACTGCGCCACCGTGCCGCCCCAATACAATACAATACAGTTTATTTTTGTATAGCCCAAAATCACACAAGAAGTGCTGCACTGGGCTTTAACAGGCCCTGCCTCATGACAGCCCCCCAGCCTTAACTCTCTTAAGAAGACGAGGAAATACTCCCTTGTAGGGAAAAAAATGGAAGAAACCTTGAGAAAGGCAGTTCAAAAAGAGACCCCTTTCCAGGTAGGTTAGGCGTGCAGTGGGTGTCACAAAGAAAAGAGGCCAATAAAATACAATACACAGAACAGAACAAATCCTCAATACAAATCACTGTGAAAGACAAAAATCTTCAGAAAAATGGACCAGTAATTGACTGATATGCATTGGTCTTATCAAAAATGACATCAAAAAATGTTGCAAACAGACTGAAAAAAGAAAACCATAAATTTATCGGGTGAAGAGAGCAAAATAAGGCTTTTGGGTCTCCTCACCATGGACTAATAAACAAAAGAAAAAGCATAAGACGTTATTATCAGCTAACACCTCCTAAGTATCAAATTAATGTAATTGCAGTCACTATTATGTAAATGTGATGACAGAGAGCGGCCATCTGACCTCTTTTTGCCGAGTACCTAAATAATGACAGGTTGTTTCCAATTGATTGTCCTGCTTCACTTCATTAGGCGATGTCCTTTAGACATTGTGCTGTGGCCTGCTGTGACTGAACTTTTGACTTTCCTATTAACAACATCTTCTGTCACATTAGACAACTTTTACCGCCATTTTCAGTGGTAGCATTCATTTGCATAATCTTAGCCAGTAGGGGGCGTGATCCTTGTGGGCCGCAGTGGCTGCAGGTTTTCATTCTAACCATTTTCTTAATTAGTGAGCTGTTTTTGCTGCTGACTAATATGTTTTGCCTTCGTTTTAATTGACGTGACTCAGACCCTTTAGTTGTTTCTTGTTCCTTAATTAGCAGCCAAAAAATAATGAGACACAAAACAAGCTGCTACATGACCAGCTCACCTGAAAATAAAGAAAAGTGAAGGTCTCGGTCACATTGGTCTGCTCAGGTCACCAAAACATCCTGACGGTGGTCTTAGAAAAAACAGAAAATCAAAAGTATGCTGTGGCAGAATGAGAGCAGCAACAAGCCATGATATCCAATAACGGCTTTAATTAACAGCAAGAACCAGCTTCTCATTAAGAGACTGGTTGGAGTGAATTTGGTTGGAGTTTGAAGACCCAGTTTAGCTGCTCATCTGTTGGCTCGTTTCACATCTCATTTCTGTTTGGTTGCCATTTAGTGAAGAAACAAATCAATTCAGAGAACTGAATCCTTAAAAGCAGGGCAATTAAAATGAAGGGAAAAGGAGTTAATTAGCAGTGAAAACTGGTCACTGATTAAGAAAAGGGTCAGAATGAAAAACTGCGGCCCTCCAGGACAGGAGTTGGACACCCCTGGTCTACAGTGACATACCTAAAGTCTGTGATCTAATAGTCTGCGACTGTCTAGGATAGAATCAAACGGACTAGATTTTCTCATTAGTCGAGGGGTGGGCTGTGGCCGCAGGAGACTGACAACCAAATGAAGCAATGAATGGTCATCTGGAAGTACAATGCACAGAATCTAGTGACAAGTTAAGGAACAGGCATGTTTTATACCTCACAAACAAAAAAGAAAGTCTTCTGTCTGATGTCTCATATTTGACATACCATAACAGAATGTAAAAAAGAACAAAAGTGAAGAGACTCCTGCTGAACTCAATGCCCCTGTTAACATTTGGTAAAGCGCTGCTCTATCAGACAATACATTACTGGCTGTCAGAAAAGGGGGCAAGCACAACTGCACTGGAAGATCGGAGCTCAGCCAGCGAATATGACATGACCCATGACAAAAAGCTGATCAGGGACATCATCACGTAATATGCAATACCCTGTGCTAATCAGAGGAAATTGCATTCATTGATGGATCAACGGTCTTTCTTTTTAGTTTCATAGTAAAATAAAAAAAAACAGAAAATGAATTCATGAAGAAGTAAGTTCTATGAAACCACTAAAGGGACATGAGCATAAAAAGAAACATATTTCTCACGTGTACAAGATCTTTAAAATGTTGCCATAACCCTTTCAGAGAAACAAGCCTCTAGAGCTCAGAATTTACTTCAAATGTCGGGTTACAAGCATTCAAATGATGCCTTTATGGGGAACTACCAGCTTAAAATACAGGGCTATGAATTCCATGTCAACTTTCTGATAGGCTACAAAATGAAACAGCTGCGGAAGTTACGGAAGTAGAACAGTCTATCAGAAATATACAGAGCCCCTAAAGGAACATGCGTATCCCAGAATCACTGTCGTGGTCATTCACAAAAAGATCTTGTGAGCACGAAAAATAACCTTTTTTGGTTTTTTTTTTGCTCATTTAGGGGCTCTATAAAATTCAAACTACAGTATTTTAACATGGTTTAGCAAGAAATGAAGATCATGAAGCACATAATAAGACACTTTATGAGTAAAAATCTACTAAATTCATGTAGGCATTTTGAGTCCTGGTCATTGCAGAACACTGTGTTCCATTTCATTTTAGTTTTTAATCACATAACATTTACTTTTTACCAAAATATAAACTTGCATGAATCAAAAAAGTATTTGTTTTCTTTAATATGGAATTTCAGATAATGACATCATGGCACTTAACGCTGAGACGATAGGGAGTTTTAGTTAATTTGTGTAAGTGATTGACTCTAATGCCACCCACAAAAATCATTCTTACTACAGAGTTATCTAATGAAGACGAAACAGCTAATTCCAGTGATATGAAGTAATATTTCTCTGTTACTTCCTAGTCAGGCATTGTCAAATTAAGCAAATATATTCTTAACTTCCACATCTCATGTAAACTTGTAAAGATAAAGACGAAGCCAAAGTACAACTGTTACACAGGGCAGTCAGGACACCGGCTGATGTGTGCTGAGTGTCCAAGGGCCCTATGCCCCGAGCCAGCGTTGGTCTCGCGTTGCTCTGCAGGGACACAGAGCATGGAAGCTCAACCTTACAGGGGCCCGTGATCACCACCAGGGGGTGCCCGAATGCCTGAAGAGCCCTGGAAGTCAGTACTTCTGCCACACCAGGCGGAAGGAATACCAGAGACACCTGGAGTGCTTCCGGGTGCTCAGCTGGCACTTCCGCCACACCAGCAAGTGCCGGCAGAAGTGCACTGGGAGGCACCTGGAGCACGTCCAGG
Organism: Erpetoichthys calabaricus; assembly: GCF_900747795.2. NCBI lineage: Eukaryota > Metazoa > Chordata > Cladistia > Polypteriformes > Polypteridae > Erpetoichthys > Erpetoichthys calabaricus. The sequence continues at coordinate 149,416,505 of NC_041404.2, read as the reverse complement.
TGAATATAAAAGGGGCTGCCTCCCACCATTCGTCAGCTGGAGTCGGGTGGAAGGGGACAGAGCTCGAAGGAGAGGATTAGAGGCGGTCAGGAAAAGAGGCATTAGTGAGAGAGGCCTGGACTAAGGGTGATTGGTGCAGGGGCACTGGGTTGTGTGCAGTATTGTAAATAGAAAATGTATAATAAACGTGTGTTTGGGTTTGAACCATCTGTGTTTGCCTGTCTGCGTCCGGGCTGCTTTCCACAATGTGTGTGTATATATATATATATATGTACTGTATGCATGTCATGTTTACACAAGAAAACATGGACTTTGCCTTCTCAGGTACATCCAATAACAGAAAGAAACAAAAAATAGAAACAAGACAGATTCAAAACTTACACTGAAATTCTAAAAAAGTTTACATAATTAGGGAAAAACATTTTTCGTTAAAACCTGCTTCTATTAGTTTGATAGTACATTTACCTAAAATAGATACATAATACATAAGAAAAAATTGTTATCTCTCATAATCCATATTAAAAAGACATGGTACAGGGGAGAAGGGAATTTCTGGAGCAAACTGCATAGATATTCAAAGTGACTGTTCTCCCCGATTTACTGTAGTTAAGTTCGGTGTGTAATGCGTCTGTATCATCAGCTGAGGTGATGATTGCCTTTTTTTTTTTTAAACTTTGCCCTCTAGCACAAACTTACCAAATCCACAACATAACATAACATAACATAACATAACATAACACAACACAACACAGGCAACACAATGTTGCAGTGAGTAGTGCTGCTGCTTCCGTATCCTCAGTTCAAGTCTTGCACCCAGCAATGGTCAATGTGGAGTTTTAATGGTGTTCTCATGTCTGTGTAAGTTTTCTTTCAGGTAAGATTTAAACACATAACCAAAGAGGTGCTGACTAGGTTAACTAGTAGTTCCAAAATGGCACTGTGAGAGTGTGTTGCAACAAAACCTAACATATCACTCTAAAACCTGATAAATTCAAATGAAAACGATGGAGAGGTGGAGGCAGGGCGAAATGTCAGTCCATCACAGGGTCCACTCACATTGACAAGCAACTCACAGTCACATGAGGCCAATGTAGAATTTCCATTTAATGTAACCCACATATCTCTGGGGATGATGGGAGAAAACCCAGGCAGACTAGGGGAGAACATCCTAACTACTTAGGGAAAATGGACAGGCACTTGACTATGCTGCCTTTTACAAACATTATTATATATACTATACCTGTATATCTTTACAATTGTAAAACAGGAAGGTTAAGTAAGTTATTCAGGGTTATGAAATAAGACAGAGACGGAGAATGAAAAGGCAATGTGAGGGCATAAAATCTAGTACTCTAGCCAGTATACAACAATGCCAGTGCCTACCTTGAATCAACTACCTGTATTTGAAATAGATCAGTATAAATTTAAGTGATATACAGTATATACAGTGCATCCGGAAAGTATTCCCAGCGCATCACTTTTTCCACATTTTGCTATGTCACAGCCTTATTCCAAAATGGATTAAATTCATTTTTTTCCTCAGAATTCTACACACAACACCCCATAATGACAACGTGAAAAAAGTTTACTTGAGATTTTTGCAAATTTATTAAAAATAAAAAAATTGAGAAAGCACATGTACATAAGTATTCACAGCCTTTGCCATGAAGCTCCAAATTGAGCTCAGGTTCATCCTGTTTCCCCTGATCATCCTTGAGATGTTTCTGCAGCTTCATTGGAGTCCACCTGTGGTAAATTCAGTTGATTGGACATGATTTGGAAAGTCACACACCTGTCTATAGAAGGTCCCACAGTTGACAGTTCATGTCAGAGCACAAACCAATCATGAAGTCAAAGGACTTGTCTGTAGACCTCTGAGACAGGATTGTCTTGAGGCACAAATCTGGGGAAGGTTACAGAAACTTTTTTATCTGCTTTGAAGGTCCCAATGAGCACAGTGGCCTCCATCTTCCATAAGTGGAAGAAGTTCGAAACCACCAGGACTCTTCCTAGAGCTGGCCGGCCATCTAAACTGAGCGATCGGAGGAGAAGGGCCTTAGTCAGGGAGGTGACCAAGAACCCGATGGTCACTCTGTCAGAGCTCCAGAGGTCCTCTGTGGACAGAGGAGAACCTTCCAGAAGGACAACCATCTCTGCAGCAATCCACCAATCAGGCCTGTATGGTAGAGTGGCCAGACGGAAGCCACTCCTTAGTAAAAGGCACATGGCAGCCCACCTGGAGTTTGCCAAAAGGCACCTGAAGGACTCTCAGACCATTAGAAAGAAAATTCTCTGGTCTGATGAGACAAAGATTGAACTCTTTGGTGTGAATGCCAGGCGTCACGTTTGGAGGAAACCAGTCACCGCTCATCACCAGGCCAATACCATCCCTACAGTGAAGCATGGTGGTGGCAGCATCATGCTGTGGGGATGTTTTTCAGCAGCAGGGACTGGGAGACTAGTCAGGATAAAGGGAAAGATGACTGCAGCAATGTACAGAGACATCCTGGATGAAAACCTGCTCCAGAGCGCTCTTGACCTCAGACTGGGGCGACGGTTCATCTTTCAGCAGGACAACGACCCTAAGCACATAGCCAAGATATCAAAGGAGTGGCTTCAGGACAACTCTGTGAATGCCCTTGAGTGGCCCAGCCAGAGCCCAGACTTGAATCTGATTAAACATCTCTGGAGAGATCTTAAAATGGCTGTGCACTGACACTTAACATCCAACTTGATGGAGCTTGAGAGGTGCTGCAAAGAGGAATGGGCGAAACTGGCCAAGGATAGGTGTGCCAAGCTTGTGGCATCATATTCAACAAGACTTGAGGCTGGAATTGCTGCCAAAGGGCCATCGACAAAGTATTGAGCAAAGGCTGTGAATACTTATGTACATGGGATTTCTCAGTTTTTTTATTTTTAATAAATTTGCAAAAACCTCAAGTAAACTTTTTTCAAGTTGTCATTATGGGGTGTTGTGTGTAGAATTCTGAGGGAAAAAATGAATTTAATCCATTTTGGAATAAGGCTGTAACATAACAAAATGTGGAAAAAGTGATGCGCTGTGAATACTTTCCGGATGCACTGTGTGTGTGTATATATATATATATATATATATATATATTAATCTAAATTCATTCAAGAAGAATCCATTGAGGAAGTTCAGGCATCTGATATGGATGCCTCCCTGTGGAGTTTTTACAGGCACAGCCAGCTGGGAGGAGACCCGACGGCTTTTTGGGAGGATTATATCTCCCCGATAGACTGGGAACACCTTGGAATCCCACAGTATGAGCTGGCAAGGAACATATGGGCCTCAATGCTAAGACTGGTATCCCTGCGACCCAGTTTCAGATAAGTAGTGGAATATGAATGAATGTATTAATCTAAAACGATTAATAATAATTAACAATCAAAACTAAACAGTCCTAGTTTGCTTTGTCAGAACCAGGGCTTGATATCCTTCCATGAATTTGTTAGGGCTTTAGGAGTTAAGTAAGCTATCCAGCTCCATCACAGAGTTGAAGGAAACCAACAATCTTGTGCCCATGCTTTGATGGTATGTCAATGTCTATTACCAGACAGCATCAATCCAAACAAACAGTCAAACCAAAATGCATATTTTTACTTTATGGGACTGAAATAAAATAAACCACCATGGATAAGGAGGGAATGTGCAAGCTTCACAAAGAAAACAACAACCCAGGCCCCTGCGGCACAGAAGCACTAATCACTGCACCACAGTGCTGCCCCAACAAACCTGAAAAATGAAAACATTAATGATGATAATAACACAATGAATAATGAGTTAAATCAAACTTTTAAAAAAAATCAAACTGAAAAAGTGATTAAAAAATAGAGAAGCAAAACACAAACATACATTGTGGAGCAGGAAGGCAATGTCTCTTGGTATCCCAGTTTTTGGTTTGTTGCCACTTGCATCTGAATCTCAAATTTACGAACATCTTCCAACGACATGTCTGCGAAAAAGTTGCATTAGAGGCCTACAACTGCTTTCTGGCTTTTTTATTTCTGGCAAAGAAGACAAAATAACCTAACCAGTGGTCAAGCCTTTGAAAAAAAGGTTCTCTGGGCCATTAATAAAAAAAAAGGTTCCACAGCCAGCACGCCTGCATTTAACATTTTTTCCTTAAAACTATTCTTCAGTCACGTTTAATGCAGACTGAGTGCCGCATAAAATCACTGCATGCTACAAATGAAAAATTTTACATTCAGGGGGAAGGCTGCATAATAAGCCAGGTTTTATCAGACCAGACCAAATGTTTAGCTGAATCTTCCAGGCCCCTAATCAGGTTCTTTGCACTGCAGAATACTAAACGTTCACGCAAGCTGCAGGTACGTGACAGCTAATCTTCCCATCACAATCTTACACTGCTGTATATTTGAGTTTTCTTCATGAAAGTATTACTGAGCTATACATCTGCTGAGGTCATGTTAACCTTCAGACTTTTGTCTTTTTTTGAACAAATGATCAAGATTTGTTCTGTAGTGGCATTAAGTAATACATAAAATAATATTTGATGTCCACAAAAGGGAGCTTTGACAGCATGCCGTGTAAAGGTCCTTCATACTAGGGTAGGATGGTTCCCATGGCTGTTGCACTAAAGTTCATTCATTTACCCTAAAGGGACTAGCCTGAGTCTAATTTAGTGGAGTAGAGAGTCTCACTTACTTTCTGGATGCTACAAAATAGGCGTTGGTGTATTTTGGAATGGCATCTGCGCCTTTCATGTGGTCAATGCAAAAGAGATGAGGCAGGAATGAGTGTTGGGCTTGAAGGATCTGTGGCTGCCAAAGACTGAAATGTTCATGGGTCTCTGGCAATACAGAAGTGAACTATGAACCTACATACAGCCCTAGTATACAATATAAATGTCCTAAAGTTGACTTGGAAGTGGAAGGTAGAAGTCCAAAGGCCTCACTGGCAAGTGAAAATGCACCTGAGGAAATGGGGAAGGTGAGATCAGTGTTAGGGGAGTTTGGTATGGGATGGGGTAGCAGGTACAACCCAGTAATCAATATTTACAGCACCTGACTATAAAGGGCATACAGGAGTTGTGTGGTGGACGATTAGTGGTGCTCACAAGTCATCCCCATGCCTAAAAAAACTAAATAGGCCAAAAATATGTGTGGGATTTGATAAGGGAAGGTTATGTACACAAAGGAGAACACAAAGCTTAATAACAGAGAAAGCTGTAACTGTACTCCTTTAGTGTCTATCTAAAGATTTAAGTGTAAGTTCTTATAGGGTCACTGGTTGTATTGGTCATTTTAATAACCAAATTTATTTCCTTCTTATCTCCAGTAGCTTACCCTACTCTACTATCTGCTTTCTCTTCCTCCAGCCAGCTAAGCCTGTGTCCAGCAGTCCTCACAACTCCTAGCTCAATGGGATACAAGTGTGAATGGGGCTTTCACGCCAGATCCCTCAACTACTTCCAGCACAGGGATCCACAGATCACATAAAAGCCTTATGGCTGCCAATAAGAATCTCCCTCCTTCGGCCTCAGGTGCTCTGCCACACTCACTATAGAAATGAATATGTTGTACCACAAGGAGCCCAACTATGTTATGATGCGGTTCCACTGATCAACCTGGGTATTTACTAGGATTTTAAGAGGAGTTTACCACTGACCTGGGGTATCAAAATGACCTTTTTCTGCTGGTAGTATGCTCTGTTGGTAATATGTAAGGTTCACCTTCTGCTTTCATTTTAAAATACATATAAACCAAAAGGCTTCAAACTACGAATACACTTGAGGCCCATATCTACTGTTTGCATTTACATGTAACTTTATGAAATTTAAGAATGAAGGAGTGAAGAAAACACTAAAAGAAGAATTATCTGACCATACAGTAAAGGGTCATGAAGCTGTTGTTTAATCTCTGGTCTACTTAAAGTATGCTTTTGAAGTCATTAAAAATACTGTTTTTACATTGAATTTAGCTTCATATCCATCCTGCAAATGAAATAGAAACATAAAGCAGTGCTGGGAATCATTTCCACTCCTTTTGGTTTTATGCAGATGACACTGAAGGACACACTGTATTTAATTTTAGAAAATAAAGGCTTGACCACACTATTTTTAAAATAGAAATGTAGGAGAAGGGAAAAAAAAAAATCACTTGAGACCCCCCACCACAAGGTGATCTGACAGATAAATTATAACTGTTGGCTATTTTAAACACTGACCTACATAAAGCTGCCAAATCACAACAGGCCTCATATGTCACTGATCCAACCTGGGTCCAAATTCTTGGAAAAATTCCCACCCCTCCTCAACCCTTTCCCCATTCAAACTTGCTACAGTGCATGACGACAGACTGAAAATCAATTCTGCGGTGGAACTTTTTCCTGTGACACTTATTACCTCAGTCATGGGCAAACAGCAGACATCCTTTGGCTAAAGGAAAGCAGGTTAAAAAAGCAAAAAAATCTTTACAGTCTTTACCGAAGACCATTCCACCTGACCACCACCTGAGAAATCTGAACTGGCTGCCAGCTGAGTGCCAACTTAGTATATGAAGTCACATACACATGCGGTTTAACCTATTTTAGAAAACATCCGATCCAACATGTCCCAACTAGACAGTCCACTCATTATTGCTAGTACATATAAGGTAGCTAAGAAGGGCCTCCTTTATACGGATCTGACCTAAGCTTAAAATGTTTATTCTCTACAGCAGTACAAAAGAAGGAAAAACAAAAGACTGGGTAAGAGTTTTAAACTGTGGTACACTGTTTAAATCTTTCCTTTCACTACCTTGTGCTACTGCTTTGTTGGGTTCATAAGAATTACTTCTGAATGCCTTCACTAACAGACTGAATAACAGTTTCTACTCTGTTGCTATTAGGGCACTGAATGCCACCTACAGTCATCCCTCACCTATCGCGGGGGTTACGTTCCAGAGACCCCCGCGAAAGGTGAAAATCCGCGAAGTAGCGACCTATATTTATTTTATTATTTATACATATTTTAAGGCTTTATAAACCCTTCCCACACTCTTATAAACCTTTCTCACTCTCTTGTTAACCTTTCCCACGCTCTTATAAACACTTCCTATGCTCTTAAACACTTTCTACATTCTTAAACACCGCAGACCAACACTGCACACTGCACACAGCGATCAGACGTCAATGTGTCTGCACTCGCTTTGTGAAGGGGGGCAGCTGAACTCACGCTGAGCAGAAATGGACTTTGTGCTGCTTCTGCCAAAATGCCTGCTTGTCGCTCTGCGCGTTCAGAAGGAGGAGGAGGAGTGGGGGTGTGTGAGGGCTGAACGCACCTTCGCTCAAACCCCCCCTCCCCGGAGGCGCAGTACGCTCCTGCCACTTCGCATTGTCAAGGGGGTGGGGAGCTGAATGAACGCTAAGGAGAAGTGGACTTTGTGCTGGTTGTCACTCTGCGTGTCAATAATTTAAAAGCCTGTACATCACCAATTTTCCTGTCTCACTGTCTTGTCTTGCGTGAAGTTAAAATGTTTTATAATAGTGAGATGTTACTCATATCCTTAGCCCGACATCCACATATCATATGTGTTAACAAAGTGTGTTTTATAAGTTTACATGTGTTTAAAGCATGTGGGATGGGTATTTTAAGGCTTAAACTATAAAATGTTTATTTATATGGTCTTTCTATATCGCGGATTTTCTCCTGTTGCTGATGGGTCTGGAACATAACTTCCGCGATAGGCGGGCAATCACTTGTATTTAAAAACCCGCGAAGTCGTGAATCCGCGAAAAGTGAACCGCGAAGTAGCGAGGGATTACTGTAATCACCTCCAATGCAGCAGTGCAATAGATGCCATCTTGTGCAATAGTGTTCATGTGCAATTAAGGTCTTATGTTGAATGTTTGTGTTCTACCTTATTTCTTCTTACCCTTTTTTTAATTATATTTTATTTATATTTTGACACCGCAGGGACTGCACCTAATTATGTTGTATCTGTTACAATGACAATAAAGATATTCTGATTCTGATTCAGTTTTCTTTGATCAGCTCCTCCTGACTCACCGGTACACAAGAAAATCACCACATACTATACACCGTTAGACTCGTCTTGATGTATAGTTTGCTCATACAAGGTACTACACTGGATCCAGATGAATGTTGGAGCGCCAACCGGGTCACCCTGTTTAATCAAACAAGCAAAAACAAACTTAAACAGCATTCGATGGCGCATATAAATCAAATAAAGAGTCATTTCATCGATCTTGCAACGCCTTTCAGATTTGGATCGGAGCTCCGTCTCTCTCAAGTATCAGTTCATAATGAGAAGACACCTTCTGTGAGCGTCTCATTGGCTGATCGTTATTGGTGGAGTCAGTTGCCCTCATTGGTCATCTTCTCTGTGCTGTGAGGACAGAAAGAGATGATACTGCTACTGACAGTACCGCCTCTCGCCCAAGGATGAGCCAGAAGCTGATGCATGTTCAACAACAGTTATGCAAGGCGCCAAGCATGTTGGGGTTCCCCCCTACTTTTGGCCCTCTAGTCCCAAAAAATATCCTCATAATTGTTTGCCATTTTTGGACCACATTCTGTGCAGGAAATTACACCCTCATCATAATCCATCCATCCATTTTCCAACCCGCTGAATCCGAACAGGGTCACGGGGGTCTGCTGGAGCCAATCCCAGCCAACACAGGGCACAAGGCAGGAAACAATCCTGGGCAGGGTGCCAACCCACCGCAGGACACACACAAACACACCCACACACCAAGCACACACTAGGGCCAATTTAGAATCGCCAATCCACCTAACCTGCATGTCTTTGGACTGTGGGAGGAAACCGGAGCCCCCGGAGGAAACCCACGCAGACACGGGGAGAACATGCAAACTCCATGCAGGGAGGACCCAGGAATCAAACCCAGGTCCCCAGATCTCCCAACTGCGAGGCAGCAGCACTACCCACTGCGCCACCGTGCCGCCCCCTCATCATAATGATTAAACCAATTGGTGTCTCCAGCAAAAATGACCAGAAGGACTTGAAGATGTGCATGCCACCTCAACAGATCCAAGGGGTTCACCCCGTAATGGGATATGAGAGGTCAAAGTCACTCCTTTTCACAAAACTTCAAAAAAAAAAGTGGGATTGGTAATATTTTCATGTGATGTGTCATTTTGTGCTATTTCATGGTTACCAATCACACAATATGACAGTATTTTGGTATATCTGATTCCTTACGTGTGGTCCTAGCTGTCTAAGAGCCACTCCCCAAGGATTGGATTAATAAAGTTTATCTAATCTAATCTAAAAATGAAAATTTCAAACATCAGCATCATTTTGAACCTATCAAGGTCAGTGGTTAAGAATATCCATTTATCCAACCCGCTATATCCTAACTATAGGCTCACGGGGGTCTGCTGGAGCCAATCCCAGCCAACACAGGGCGCAAGGCAGGAAACAAACCCCGGGCAGGGCGCCAGCCCACCGCAGGGTTAAGAATATGATATTTTTAATTGTTGATCCTTTATTAGGGATCTGGGTGGCTCACTGGTAGCGCTGCTGCTTTGCAGTGTTCTCCCCATGTTGGCAGGAGTTTCCTCCCACAGTCCAAAGACGTGCAGGTTAGGTGAATTGCCTTTTCGTAAATTGGCCCTAGTGGGTGGTTGGTGTGTGTGTGTGTGTGTGTGTGTGTGTGTGTGTGTGTGTGTGTGTGTGTGTGTGTGCAATGGACTGGCACCCTGTGCAGGTTGTGTTCCTGCCTTATACATTATGCTGGCTGGGAAATGCCTCAGCAGACCCTCGTGACCCTCTTTAGGACTAAGTGGGCTAGGAAATGACTGACTGCCTGACTACTAGAGATCTGGCTCTCTATTGACCTCTACCAGAGAGTGAAAAATGACAAATTTCTATTACAATAAAGAATATTTAGACTGTAAACATTTCAATTGAAGTGCACAATTCAAATTTCTGACTGGAAGCAGGTCAATATAAAATTGCCATGTCACGTAGTAAAGCTTAGCGTTCAGAAAAAGCACTTGTGCATGTGGGGAGAATGTGTGAAGTCCACTAGGGAAGCGCTCTGGCCATTGAATCCCAAGTTCAAACTCTGTGTGATGACAATACCACCCTCTGATAACTCCTAGAAAATACAAAACCAAAACCACATAATTCCAGATCATTCACTCACTGACTCTTCTTTCTTTCTTTCTTTCTTTCTTTCTTTCTTTCTCTTTCTTTCTTTCTTTCTTTCTTTCTTTCTTTCTTTCTCAGTAGCATTTCAATGTGGATTCTAAACATCTTACTGCCAAGTCCAGATGTTTGCTTGGCTTAGGCGTGATTTCCATGAAATCTGATCTCATTCTTTTGGCAGTCAACATAAATCTTGCCCATGAAATCGCTATAACCAACAATGGGTCCAGGTGGCAAACAGAGCATTGTTGTATTGTGTTTTTGCTACATAGTTCTAGAAATATGGGGTGGCACATTTTAAAGTAAGCCATATCCTGACATATTGTTATCAGCTCATAGCTTTTAGTAGTCAAGCAAAATGACACCTTTTATTGGCTAACTTAACGGATTATAATATGCAAGCTTTTGAGGCAGCTCAGGCCCCTTCTTCAGGCAAATTGACTACTGCTGCTGCTTGACTTCTCATTGCATCCATAATGGCTAACACTAAACTCATAGCTCTTGTAATACAAGTGCGCAGCCAGCAAACAAAAAGTGCACTGAAACATCCAAGTTAAAGGATAAGTTTGGTATTTTTCAAGTTGAAGTTATTTCTTTGCAAACAATCTATATATGCATTCAGGGCCAGATTAAGACCTTTAGAGTTCCTAAGCACTTAAAAGATTTTGGTGCCCTCATATATATGAGCTGCACTCACTCTCTGTGGATGACTAAACGGGACAGCCAACATGACCAAGGCAAGAACAATACGTGAGCCTCGGTGGACTGTGTGGCAGTTACTGGATTCTAATTTTATCGTATTTCCAAGATTAATACAGTATACAGTAATCCCTCCTCCATCGCGGGGGTTGCGTTCCAGAGCCACCCGTGAAATAAGAAAATCCGCGAAGTAGAAACCATATGTTTATATGGTTATTTTTATATTGTCATGCTTGGGTCACAGATTTGCGCAGAAACACAGGAGGTTGTAGAGAGACAGGAACGTTATTCAAACACTGCAAACAAACATTTGTCTCTTTTTCAAAAGTTTAAACTGTGCTCCATGACAAGACAGAGATGACAGTTCTGTCTCACAATTAAAAGAATGCAAACATATCTTCCTCTTCAAAGGAGTGCGTGTCAGGAGCACAGAATGTCACATAGATAGAGAAAACAATCTCTAACAAACAAATCAATAGGGCTGTTTGGCTTTTAAGTATGCGAAGCACCGCGGCACAAAGCTGTTGAAGGCGGCAGCTCACACCCCCCTCCGTCAGGAGCAGGGAGAGAGAGAGAGAGAGACAGAGTTTGTTTTTCAGTCAAAAATCAATACGTGCCCTTCGAGCTTTTAAGTATGCAAAGCACCGTGCAGCATGTCGTTTCAGGAAGCAGCTGCACAAAAGATAGCAACGTGAAGATAATCTTTCAGCATTTTTAGACGAGCGTCCGTATCGTCTAGGTGTGCGAACAGCCCCCCCTGCTCAATCCCCATACGTCAGGATCAGAGAAAGTCAGCGCAAGAGAGAGAGAAAAGTAAGCAATCTAGCTTCTCAGCCATCTGCCAATAGCATCCCTTGTATGAAATCAACTGGGCAAACCAACTGAGGAAGCATGTACCAGAAATTAAAAGACCCATTGTCCGCAGAAATCCGCGAACTAGCAAAAAATCCGCGATATATATTTAAATATGCTTACATATAAAATCCGCGATGGAGTGAAGCCGCGAAAGGCGAAGCGCGATATAGCGAGGGATCACTGTATATCATTAATGTCTATTATTACTATTTGTATTATTACTATTATTATATATATATTTCTGTATTTTTTTTTAATTTAATGTGGGAGCCCCTTTTTGTGGAACCTGGTTCAGCTACATCATTTGCAGTTTTGCACCATATGATCCATGGAAAACTTCTGTGGTGCCCCCCCCTTCCCCTGATGCCCCTAAGCATGTCCTTATTAATAATTAATCCAGCCTTGTATGCATTTCCTATATAAAACTAAACTGATGGAGAGCACATGCCAATATAGGCAGAATGTGCAAACGCCATGGATCAGCCTGCGATATGAACCCAGGTCCGTCACAACTTTATTGCGGCCCACGGGGCGTTTACCGTAAATTTCACCCTGCTAGTTACACATGAGAACTTTAAGATTTTCATCATGTAATTTTGTATAAAAATAATAATGTTTAAAACATCCTCACGTAGAAAAGTAAGCATGCATTACAGACATCTAAACATCCCACACAATACAAGACAGAAGATATGATGTGAAAAGAAAATCGCCAGCTTATTTGATGGCACCAACTGGCTCATGAATAACCGTATAATTCATTTGTAAATTTAATTGCAATGTCTGTATCATTTATGTTGCGAAGTATGTATGCTTCAATAAAACATGCGGTTCATTTAACATAAGCGGTATAAAAATGCACAGCAGGAAACCTGGAGTTCATTTTAAATTTAAATGTATTTAAAAAGATCTGACTGACATTGATGGTGATCTAATTCGTATTCCTGTGATGATTGGATACAATGGTTCACTTTGGTGGTATATTTTTTTTTATTGCGTAGATAAATAATTATCCTTTTTACGGAAATATGTTTCAGGTTCATGCAAGACAACTGATTAAGACTAGGAAACTTACTTTAGGAAAATTACTTTATTAATATAAAAATCACTTTCCCCATGCAACAATTTTTGCAATCCCACACCTTCATCAGTTTACAATGCTATTTATTCCAAGTATAATTTACAAGTTCCTTCTATTACACAAAACTAAGGAATGTTCTTTCATTTTACTTTTTTATGTCAATGACTTTTTTTAATAAGCACCAGGTTCCCCACCCAATAAAGCAAGCATTTTCCAATTCTATACCTTCACTGGGTTACTGTAATTCTCTGCAATATGGTTCTTCTCACAAAAGTTATTAACAGGCTCCAGAGGGAACATAATGCCGCTGCCAGGATCCTGACATGCATCAGTGCTGTAACCACATTCATCTACGGCTCAGTTCCCAGTTATTTCAAATAAGTCTCGAGTCCCTGCAATTCCAAAAGCCTCATAATAAACAACTCCACTAACTGCCTTTGCAAAATGGGAAACAACATTTCTTCTTCCCCTCAAAGATATACTGTCCTACTCTTTGTAAACCCTTGACAAAGTGCCATCTCTGTACAGTACTTCTCACTGCCAGTGCCTTACCATCAAGTGTCTACAATCTCATAATTCCCAATAATTCGGACTGAACAGCTTCCTGGCCTTATTTTTCTACCAGAAGGTGTGATTGGGGGCAAACACTTGCAGAATCATGAATGAAGAGACTCTATAATGCCCTCTGTGTTCACATTCCTAATAAAAACATCCTTAACCTGGGTTTCCACAGCTTTCCTACTGTTGAAACATAGAGAAGACAATGGGTCTAAGCCAGGGGTTCCCAATATGGGGTGCAGTGACGGCATTTCTGAGGTGCGACAAAGAGAAAGATTCCATCGCGATTTGCTCAAATTGAGTAAGCATCATTGTCCGACTTTATCGTGGTGCAATCGGTGTCTTGCAGTGTGTCGTCATTTGTAGATCATTTATTAGTTAGCACTCTTGTTCTTTAATATGAAAAGAATGAAGCACAGCGCACATAATTGTCACTTGTGAACGAGCCGCCGAAATGCACACTCTCAAGGGTTTCTTGCTGCATGCAGAGTGTGCATAAAATCAACATTATTTTAAGAGAATGGAATTTGGACCTTGCAATGATCTGTAGAGAAGGGTGAGGTCTAGTATTGATTTCTGTGGCAAGCACTGATTGTAAAATGGCACTGCTGAGGTTTTGCTGGTGGGTGGGCTCAAGGGGGCCTGAAATGGAAGTCAAACAGTCATTTTTAGGGCCACTCAACCGCAATCAATGTAAACAGGCTAATTCCATTCCTCAGTCTCTCGCACCCCCTGTGTCGCTATAGTATTAATGAGGGCCCTCCAAGGTGTCAGTGTCTGCAATCAGAGCGTTAACACAGTGTGTGTGAGTGTGAGAGAGAGAATAAATTTATATTTTTTTATATGTACTTGTATTTTAAATATTTTGTGTTTAATTCTATTTCTCTTACAGGTCATTAAATGAAAGCAATATGTAACTGTTGAAAGAAAACATTATGTTGTTGCTCCTGTACTGAACATGTAGAAATGTTTTTTTCTTTTTATTATTCCCTAAACAATACAGTATTGTACAACTATTTACATGGCATTTACATTGCATTAGGTATTATAATCAATCTAGAGACAATTTAAAGCATATGGGAGGATATGCATAGATTTAATGTAAATACAGTACTACACAGTTTCATTTTATTTTATATAACAGGCTTGAGCATCCACTGATTTTTAAATCTGCAGGTGGATACAGAGGGACGACTGTACAATAAACATAAAGATAAGTGGTTGCTAGGAAAACTTAGCAATCATATACAGTAATCCCTCGCTATATCGCGCTTCGCCTTTCGCGGCTTCACTCCATCGCGGATTTTATATGTAAGCATAAAGTATCTATCTATCTATTTAAATATATATCGCAGATTTTTTGCTGGTTCGCGGATTTCTGAGGACAATGGGTCTTTTAATTTCTGGTACATGCTTCCTCAGTTGGTTTGCCCAGTTGATTTCATACAAGGGACGCTATTGGCAGATGGCTGAGAAGCTACCCAACTTACTTTTCTCTTTCTCTTGCGCTGACTTTCTCTGATCCTGACGTAGGGGGACTGAGCAGGGGAGCTGTTCGCACACCTAGACGATACGGACGCTCGTCTAAAAATGCTGAAAGATTATCTTCACGTTGCTATCTTTTGTGCAGCTGCTTCCTGAAGCGACATGCTGCACGGTGCTTCACATACTTAAAAGCTCGAAGGGCACGTATTGATTTTTGATTGAAAAACAAACTCTCTCTCTCTCTCTCTCTCTCTCCCTGCTCCTGACGGAGGGGGTGTGAGCGGCCGCCTTCAACAGCTTTGTGCCGCGGTGCTTCGCATACTTAAAAGCAAACAGCCCTATTGATTTGTTTGCTTTTCTCATCTCTCTGACAGTCACTGCTCCTGACACGCACTCCTTTGAAGAGGAAGATATGTTTGCATTCTTTTAATTGTGAGACGGAACTGTCATCTCTGTCTTGTCATGGAGCACAGTTTAAACTTTTGAAAAAGAGACAAATGTTTGTTTGCAGTGTTTGAATAACGTTCCTGTCTCTCTACAACCTCCTGTGTTTCTGCGCAAATCTGTGACCCAAGCATGACAATATAAAAATAACCATATAAACATGTTAACATACTGGCATTAGAAAGTTAAACAACTTTGTTAATAATGAAAAAATTTCTCCATACAAATTTATAGTGTTTCTCTAATTCTGTGGCATTTATTTCAGAGTGTTTATCAGCAAGAATTCTTACATCAATAAAATCCATTTTTGGAAGTGAAAGGAGAGGGGTGGAATAAACACGATCCAATGCTGGATAACCGCAAGTGAGGTTTTACACTTTGATGCATCGCTTTGAAATTTTGTAATGTCATTTTATAACACCCATTCTAGCTTCTCTTCACTGGTTACCAGTACAATCAAGAGCTGATTTTAAACTTCTTTTAACGGATAATGCGTTACATGGACTTGAACCACCTTTATAAGCTGAGCTAATTTACACAACACACTCCGGTGTGTCCTCTTCGCTCTCTTAATGCTGGTCTTTTGGTCATTCTATCAGTTAAAAAAAAATCAGTTGGTCACAGAGCATTTGCCTACTGTGCACCTTATCTTTGGAATGGCCTTCCATTACGTGTAAGCGAAGCACACTCACTTGATATTTTAAAATTAAGAGTGAAAACCTGCCTTTACTCCCTTCATTACAATGTGCCTTTGAATTCAGTCAGGTCTATCATCCTTGAAAAATTCCTTGAATGCTTAAATTATTATTATTATCTGCGGTGGGCTGGCATCCTGCCCGGGGTTTGTTTCCTGCCTTGCGCCCTGTGTTGGCTGGGATTGGCTCCAGCAGACCCCCTGTAGTTAGGATACAGTGGGTTGGATAATGGATGGATGGATTATTATTATTACTTTGTTACTTGTTGACATACTTTTAATGTTTTTAGTGTGTCATTTTTCTTTTTCCTACAACACTGATTTTGTTTTATTTTAATTTCTCTTTTTATTTTGCTTACTTTATATCTTCTCCCATGTATTCTTCTACTTTGTACAATGTATTGGGACCATGCTGCATGGTGATTCTGCACTTTATATAAAATCGATTGATTGATTTTCTAACCTGATTAATCCATACCAGGGTCACGGGGGTGCCAGGGCCTATACCAGCTAGCCCAGGATGTAAGGCAGGAACAAATCCTGGACAGGACGCCAGTTCATCACAGTTTGAAATTTTATGAAAAGGGCTACCGTATAAGTCGGGTCTTGAAACCCGAAAAATCGATCATAAAATCAGACCCCGACTTATATGTCCGTTCAAAAATGCGACAATTAATTTTTTTTTGTACATCTTTTTGTCTCCTCCAATCTCTCACCAGTTTCTCAGACACTTTGAATTTTGTTGCAGCAGCGCAGTTACCAATTTCTTTCGCCACTTCAACGACATTTAATTTAAAACCAGCTTCATATTTTCTTCTGATCGAACGCTCCATCGTAGATAAGGGATGCTCTTACGATAAAGGTGTATGAGGGTGTGAGATACAAAAAACACAAATCAGTGCAAACGTCGCTTTGGAATAGTTGGGGTATCACCGTGTGGTCACGTAGGCACAATAGAGAGAGATTAGGAGCACATGGTGATACCGCGCATTGCAGCACTCACATAGAAAATAAAGGCCGTGTGCTCGGTGGTTACTCTCTCACGTGGGTGTTAGCCTATCATAATCCCTTGTACCAATAGCGTGAGTTTTCCGCATTCGACTTATACGACCAACATTATAAAATACCAGAAATTATACGATAAAATCAAGCCCCGACTTGAGAGAGAACTGATCTGCGAGTATATACGGTAATTGCCTTCTGAAACCACTACTATTTTAAACTGTGAAATATCTAACCTCTTTCTACTATACTGCCTTTAAGGTTTGTTGCCCTGCTGAATTTATTGGCTATGTGCATTTAATAAACTGTACCTTTTTTTATCTCTAATGTTAAAAGTTTCATAAAGCACTTTGATGTTTTATTGATGAGCTAATGCCTTCTTCACAAAAAAACTATGAACTGGATATCATTGACTTTTCTTACTTGTCTACAATGGTGAAAAAAAAAATATGCAAGCCTGCAAAATTATATGGCAATGGGTCAGTTGTTTTGATTATAAAAATATGTAAAGCTGCCACCTTGATTTGCTTAGGGACTGCTGTCTTCATGCAAAATGTGCAGTTTAATTAGATCTTGAGCTGTGTGCCCGCCTCTGTGATATTCTGAACCTCCTGAACAGATGGGAGGTCTCATGAAAATACATTTGCAGCATTACTAATAAAAAAAGTACCAAGAAGCTGGTTCTTTATCAGTGTTGCATCCTTTGCTGCATTAAGAAGATTCTTCTCCTCACGACTTGACCCCCCCTCCCGTCACCTCACACTGTTAATTCTATGTGACTTTTAAGGTAAGCTAATATTGACACGGCAGGTAAATGTTTAGGATTTGCATAGGTAATTTATTCAGCCTGGATGTAATTTAGCCCTGCTGTTTCCCAGGAAACTGCAGGCAGTTTGAGTGCTTGGAGATCAGCATCAATTCCCACACGTTTTCTAAGAGATGCACACTATTGGTGTGTCTCAGGTGAAATGTGAAACCAGCCGCCACTGAATGTCTTTCTGTTAAAAGCCCGTCATGGTTGAAAGCAAAACTGTACACACGACCGAGTTCAAAAGCAAACAGAAATCTTTCTATTTTTATTTTTAATTAGGGAAAGCTCAAAACCATCTGCAGATGATTACAGGCTGCTTTAGTAACACGACAGTTTAAAACAAATCTAGAAAAGTTGAAGAATTTGAAATGCTGCCTCAGTGAATCTTAAAAAAACAAAACAAAAAAAAACAAACTATAACATCAAATGAGCAAAAGATGTAAAATTCCACCTAGTTAATCTCTCCTGAGGATAGTTTTAAAATATAGCGTCTTTCACAGTATGCAATCTCAAAGGTGTGTATTGTGCAGCATTGACAAACAACGTGTAACACATGTATGAACAAGCAGACGCAGACAGCAAAGTCATCAGCTTATTGTGCTGCATCCGGGACATGAGGTTAATAGAAAAGACAAGCATTCCAGCTTCAACAATGCTGGTTTAATGTACTGCCACGTGCACAGAGTGTTTGGTTTGGAAGTTAAAAATCTGCCACCTGGCTTTCTACTAAATGTGTGCTGCCCGCCAACACTTATTACTGCTAAGAACAACTGAGATAGTTTTCCAAATGTTACGCATGAAAAAATTTGCATGTTTTATTGAAAGCCTTGACAAAGAAAAAAGATAATTTATGATTCATCTTTCCCCAAGGAAAATGTTTCTCAGTTTACTGCAATCAATATGATTCACAATTTCAGATATCTACCAAATTACGTGTACAATGACCAAGTGTCTACAACATTCACGGTTTGCGTTAGCTACCAAATTAAGTGTACCATGACCAGAGTTTTGCAGTATTCACTCTTTCAGATAAAGCTCCAAACAACTGTACAATGACCAAGTGTCTCCAACATTCACACTTTGTATTAACCACCATATTAAATGTACAATGACCAAGTGTCTCCAACACTGAATCTGCTGCATGAAGATGAAACTAGCAAAATAAAAACTTGCCCACATGACTGAAGCAATGAGACCACAGGAAAGCGTCAAATTCAGAGGATACTTGCCCTTCCCAACATTCTGTCCTGCTAGAAGTTGGACCCAGGTCAGACTTTTCCTTCTGCTCAGTACCTAAACATTTCATTACTTAGGGGTTAAGTTAGAAGCTTTTAAGAAGTGGGGTTGCTGGTAGGTTAAAAGGCAAAGTGTGGGTGTTTATTACGGAACTGAAAAGCAACATCTAAGCTGTGTTAGTTGATTAGTCATCTCCAAGGAAACAGCTACATGCAACCACCTTCAAGCTGTTGGAGAAGTGAAGAAACAGAAAGCTAAACCCATTATCAAAACAAATGTATGCATCTTAAAGAACAATCCAATATGTTTTATTTTAAGTATAATGCACATTTCTGCATTTAAATACTAATTAATGATGAACCATGAGGCCTAAAAGAAGAATTATCGAAAAATTTTGCCACTTATTAGGCAAGAATATACATTCATTAAGGATAATGATGCATTTTTAGTAGTACGTATTTTGTTTCCATTACTCTAAGTGTACTAAGCACAAGCACAAGAGAGCAATGTCCACTCTTCCATAATCAACTGAGACCACTCAGTATTTTATGAAGTTTTACATTATTTTGGACAAATGTAAAAATTCTCAACTATGGTAGGATAATTCTAGTGTTCCTTAGCGGTATACTGCGTTATATAACATTAATAATAGCACACAAGCCTTTCTGGGAAGCACAGTATATGAGGACGTGACAAGAAAGAGAGATTCAAAGCTCACGCACATTGTGCTGCATGTGAAAATCTAGGCAGTCAAGATTGTGACCAGCTCAGTAAATCTCCTGGTCTATAATGTCATGTGCCATGTATTTTAGTTTTCACTAACATATGGACATAGCTTCTATTGTCAGGAAATTGCTCATGTAGCTTACACATAACTGCTCAAACTTATTTAATTAAAGTTATAAATAAACACCTTCTGTTCGGCTTACTGTTGCTCAGACATAATGTTTTAGCTGGCTTTAAGTTCCCATTGTGATTTTGACCCTTTTATTAACTGCTTATATTTATGAACCTTGAGTTTCCTCTAGTGATGAGGATTTCTCTCGTTTAGGAAGAATTTGTGTCATGTAGTGTGTCAGCACCTGAACAACACTACAACATCTGAACTTTGCAAGGGTAGTCTGTCTTTTTGCTGGATCCACATAAAAGCCCAATGTTGTTGATTAAGATTGAGGATGAGTAACTAAACAATCCATCTTAAGAAAGGGATAAGTCTCTGTATGTGTGTGTCCATCTGGTTGATATGTCTCTGTCATTCCAACAGATGGCGTATCACAAACATATGAAGTAGTAAAATGGATTGAAATCTAAGTAATCAATGTAGACCTCTGTGTTAATATGAATTGGAATGTATTTTGTACTGCATGTGGTAATAAAATGCACTGCATTTGTCATTCCAAAAGACGGCGCATAACATTCTTTAACACTGCTTTTACGAATCCCATACCAAAATGCATATAACAGGGACATATTCATTACATTTGTCATTTGCACAGATGACGCATCACAAACATTCATTGTAATGCATTTTATAAATATGAATGTTTGTGCTGCGCCACCTGCTGGAATGACAAATGCAATTCATTTTATTACCACATGCAGTACAAAATACATTCCAATTCATATTAACGCAGAGGTCTACATTGATTACTTAGATTTCAGTCCATCTTAAGACAGGTAGCAAAGCTACTTGAACATATTTTTATAAGATCAGTATTTGAGTAAAACTATAACTCTGTGTACTGTAATTAATCCATATCTAATTTTCAGGGATATAAACTAACATTCAGGAAAAAAAAGTAAAGCAGCCAAACACATTATACACAACAGAGGTGTCACTTACATGGCTTATTAGAAGTGGTGACATGTAAGTACTCAGGAGTTTCTCTCTGAGATGTAATTAGTCATTCTTCTGCCACTTACAAGTAAAATAGCAAACCCCACCAGGCAGCAAATTAAAATGTTCTAAGAAAAGCTTTTATTTTAGGAATCTGATTAACGTGCAAATATCGTACTAGGATGTATGAATGCAAAATGACACTAAATATCCTTATTTACTGTGAAATTGTAGGCACCACTATAGTTAAGGGGTTAGCACTGCCACTTCACAGGTTCAGAGATCTGAGATCAGTTTCAAGCCCAGATCAGAAAAACAAGCGTGTTAGGTGAATTTGTATCCATAAATTTGATTTGCCTGGGTGCTTGAGGTTATCCTGTGATTGATAAGGATCCCATGCAACACTGGTTCACTGCCAGGAAAGCCTTCAAATCCCCACAACAAAAACATTTAATTAAAAAGATGGATGGATGGTTGAATGAATGGCCATTATCAACATTCATTTCCAAATACACGGATATAAAAGCTACTGCTTGTTCAGTGCTTAGATGTTAAATGATGTAATCTGGTGAATGTTGCGTGTAGAACAGCAGTCCACCAGAAGTGGAAATTGTTCAAAGAGGGATACTTGGCATTACATTTTCTAGTTCTTTATTATTCAGGACAAAAATATACATTTGACTATGTAAAGTGTTATGTCATGTATGCTCATTTACAGGGCTAGTTTTTAGGTTATTTTAAATAATCAGTCGAATATATTTACTTTAAATGTTTCTAGTGAATATTTTAGGCTATCTTCATTTTACTAACTACTATTGCCATTAATAAGTCAAAATATTACTTTAATATGTTGGCAGCAGAACTTTCTAGCAAGAATACTGCTATTGACTAATGTCTGGTAAGGAAACACAGATGCAGTATTGGTAATCATCATTTTTGTAACTGTCATATCTTGTAGGTATGGTTTAATGATGATCTTAAGCCGCCTTGTCCAGATATGTGAAAGTCTTTTCCTGGAGGGATGCAGTCTCTGCAGGAATTAATCACTCAATGAGAGGCTTTATTGACAGATTTATCTGATAATCTTGCGTCATTAATCTATTTATTCTTCTATTTCCAAGCACAGAAGACAGTTATTCAGATCCCTTTACTTTCTTCATGCTTTACTGTTTTGTATATTTCATTTTAAATAGACAAGCTTGCCATTTTTGTCCATCAATCTACGCTCAATAACCCACAAAACTGAAATCTAGAACAAAACAAAGTGTGCTTAAAGTAAAGGAGTTTGAATACTTTCTCAGTCTCTTGTATATAAATACTCTTATTTGCAGGTATACTCAATTGTATGAGTTTTGCTTGGGTTTCCCTGTCTGTGAAGGTTTTTCCATCCAGGACATGCAGCTCAGATTGACTGGTGACTCTAAATTGACCTGTTATAAATGTAAAAGTGCGGATGTGTGCCTGTATGCACCTTGAGCCCTATTACTGAAATAATGAATAATAAATTAATTACATTTATATAGTGCTTTTCTCTTTACTCAAAGCACTTTACATAGACAGAGGGGAACCACTTCAACTACCACCAATGTGTAGCATCCACCTGGATGGTGTGCCATTCTTGCACTAGCATGCTCACCGCACATTAGCTGTTAGGTGGTGAAAGGGTGAGAGAGATAGCCAAATAGAGACCAGGGATGATTAGGGGGACCAGAATGACCAGGCCATGACAGGCAATTTTGTGAGGACATCAGGATTAACCCTACTCTTTTTGAAAGATATCAAGGGATCTTTATTGACCCCAGAGTGTCAGGACTTTGGTTTTATGTCTAATCTGAAGGACAGCAATATATTCACAGCACAAAGTCCCCGTTACTGCACTGCAGGCATTGGGATCCACACACAGTCCACTGGGTAAGCACCCCCTGTTGGCCTCACCAACACCTCCTCCAGTAGCAACCCAAGCTGTTCCTAGATGGTCTCCCATCCAAGTACTGGCCAGGCCTGAACATGCTTAGCTTCAGGTGTGTGACCTGTTCTGAAGTGCAGGTAGTATGGCTGCTGAATTGCCTTAAATGTTTCTGAGATAGGCTTTATCTAGCTCTCTATGGCTCTGAACTGGATTAAGCAGATTCAGAAATTGTATAAATACTGTAGAAATAAAACATTATCAAACATTAAGCTAACATTTATGCACAAAGTCAGGACAGTAGTCAGTTTCTTATGACTGGCTAGTTAAAGGTGAATGCATTAAACATAATGAAGTACTTTTAGAAAATCATGACAATCCCTGAAAATAACGCCATGCCAGATGTTGCCACATAGCATGTCATGTCATGGAGAATGTGTTATGCCTACATCTGATCTATGCAACATAAACAAAATGAGTATGAACAATGTAATTTGACAACTAAAAGCTTCAGAAACACTTTGACAAGAAGCCTAATTAAGCACGGTGACAATTAGAAGGTATGATTAGCATCAAATTAATAGCTTGGGTGGAGTGAAAAACCATCCTGCTAGGAACATACAGAAATAAAATAATGAAGGACACTACAACTGGTTAGTTTGTCAAATTTATGCTTACTGTAACAAGCAATTGTCACAAACGATGTAGGAATTACTATGCCTAAGGGACTGGTCAAGTATATATAAACATGAAAGAAAAATCATATTGCTGAATGATGTTGGCTTACTTAACTAAAAAGAAATAAGCAGCATAGATGACATGGCTCATTATTAGTATTGTGAATAAATGCTAGCCATAGTTCCAAAGACAAAACACAGGATTTTAAAACTCTCTTTAAGGCTCGAAGACATCTGCCTTAATTATAACGAAAAATAATTAAAAACTAAAAACACATTTATTTCATGGTATATTTTAAATTGCAGTAGGTGTTACTGGCAAACAGGCCCACAAACAGAAATTTGTTCATGCTGTTTCACGTTCAGACCGCCCTATTGCAATGTGTGTTAAATTTGGTAAACTGCCTTAACATTATGCTCTCTAATGGCATTTATAATGGAACAAAGTGTTGACTGAATAATCAGTTTCATTGCAAAATGTGAGCTTTGATATCCCCTCTCGAGGATGTAGTTCTTTTTTCTAAATGATATCTCAGCATACACCAAAGTTAACTTAACAGAGTATAAACAGTTTAAAAGAATAAGAAATGCCAGGATAGATCCTACAGAGAAACATAAGGAGAGAGCTCTAGCATGAGCAGCATCAGCATCATCATTCAGGGATGACGAATTAACTGCAGAATATAATTTAGGTGGTTAGTAGCAGAGAACAGTGTGCCATACTTGTTTAAACCAAATAAAAATGAATACTTACTACACCACTCATCCACCCAGGCGAAGGCTTGTCGGTGTCCTATCAACAAGATATCCCTGATAACCTACAAGAAGAACGCAAATGCAACAAGGACAAACATTTAACAAAGGCATCAGAACCTATAAAAAGACAGAAAGAATTATAAAATCCATATACTGTGCAGCACTTAAAGATAAATTACAATAATCAAAACACTATTAAAATCAATAAAATGTGATATGGAATGGAAATAGCATTCAAAATTATATTAACTGGTCAAATGGGGATTTTTCTTCAATTATGGTCATTTCTTGCATTCTCTCTCTCACACACACACAAATCTATATATATAGTATTTAGCATGCAATATCAGCAGCTGTCTGTATAACACAGACAGTAGCAGTCATTGTCAAACAAATAAGAATTCCCTAAAATAATTTCTTGTATTATCTAATTTCTTATATTTTCTTATGTTATACTAGGGGACTCTGCCCCCTGCTCGCTTCGCTCGCCAACCCCCTTTGCGGACGCTACACGCTAGTCACTTCTCGGATCTGCCGCTCGCTTATGGGAAGAGGATGTACAATTTAAACTTTTTGTCAATATCGCATTGACTTTTGATTCCGTGTTTGGACTTGCATCATGACAACGCAACGTATAACTGCCCGTGAGTGAATATCGTTTCTTTCTCTAACAAATAAACCGACTTTTTTGCATGTTTGTCCCTGTGGTTTGTTAATTGTCATAGCAAAAGCTATTTGAACGGGAAACTGTAAACGTTTTAATATGAATGGCATATCAAGATCTCCTTTGGTGTCTAATGTTATCCGCAGAAGATGTATTACATTACCTTTCTTGTCGCCTGTTAAAATTTTACATGTCAGAATTGTTCGACCAATTTTGAATATAAGTCAACTTGTCCTATTGCATAGCCCATCACTCAGACATAAATTACGCAATAACATTACGATACATCCTTCTTTCAACAGTAATTCGGCCGGTGGAAGACCGGACAGTGTTAACGGTTGTAGATATTCTACGGGATATTGTAAGTTGATGTTTTCATCTTCCACACCATCACCACCAACTGTTTCAGCATAGTCTATTGATACGCATTTAACCAATTCGCGTTAATTCGTTTGACTTCATCGTTTCTCGGTGCTAGGATTGCCCGTGTACTCATTTCTTCTGTTGATAACCCTTCGGGATGAAATTCTTCAATAAGATTTGAACATAATATGGCTTCTTTTACTGGGAACTTAAAGTGAGGAAAACAAAAATTTGTAAGCGCTGAGAGCGCAGGAACTGTGTGTGAGAGGACCATGGGCAGGGTTGAAAATGGTTTGAGAGGAGAGCGGGACTTGAAAAAATCTGTTGGCAATAGTCTCGTCTCAAGATTTTCTTTTATAATAGAGAGATATGCTCATGCATATGTGTCAGAGGACCACCTTCCAGGATATTGTGAGGAATGTAATACCACATTGGGATAAGAAGGGGTGCTGTCGCTGATCATGTCCTCCTCCTCCTTTCCCTCCACAGTGCAGACAAGATGCCCACTTTGGGTAACTAATCCTGCCTCCTTCCAATCCCTGGCCTGTAAATGTCACGGCTGGCGGAAGCAGCTGTCATTCTGTGATTCAAGCATCCCACAGAATGGAGCTCTATCCCTTTGACCCATATTCAGAGAATGTTTCGCTTATGCCCTATCAGAGATTGTTTTACACTGAGGATAGTTCTTAATGACTTTGGCTGTATGTTTGGGGTCGTTGTCCTGCTGCAGAATAAATTTGGGGCCAATCATGCGCCTCCCTGATGGTATTGCATGATGGATAAGTATCTGCCTGTATTTCTCAGCACTGAGAACACCATTAATCCTGACCAAATCTCCAACTCCATTTGCAGAAATGCAGCCCCAAACGTTCAAGGAACCTCCACCATGCTTCACTGTTGCCTGCAGACACTCATTATTGTACTGCTCTCCAGCCCTTCGACGAACAAACTGCCTTCTGCTACAGCCAAATATTTCAAATTTTGACTCATCAGTCCAGAGCACCTGCTGCCATTTTTCTGCACCCCAGTTCCTATGTTTTCGTGCATACTTGAGTCGCTTGGCCTTGTTTCCACGTCAGAAGTATGGCTTTTTGGCTGCAACTCTTCCATGAAGACCACTTCTGGCCAGACTTCTCTGGATAGTAGATGGGTGTACCTGGGTCCCACTGGTTTCTGCCAGTTCTGAGCTGATGGCACTGCTGGACATCTTCCGATTTCGAAGGGTAATAAGCTTGATGTGTCTTTCATCTGCTGCACTAAGTTTCCTTGGCTGACCACTGCGTCTACGCTCCTCAACATTGCCCGTTTCTTTGTGCTTCTTCAAAAGAGCTTGAACAGCACATCTTGAAACCCCAGTCTGCTTTGAAATCTTTGTCTGGGAGAGACCTTGCTGACGCAGTAGAACTACCTTGTGTCTTGTTGCTGTGCTCAATCTTGCCATGACATGAAACTGTCTTCCACAACCTCACCTTGGTAGAAGAGTTTGGCTGTTCCTCACCCAGTGTTAAGCCTCCTACACAGCTGTTTCTGTTTCAGTTAATGACTGTGTTTCAACCTACGTGTGACATTGATGATCATTAGCACCTGTTTGGTAGAATTGGTTGATCAGACACCTGACTATAATCCTACAAAATCTCTGAGTTTGTGCAAGTGTACCTATAAGAATTGATGCTGGTTTAAAGGCAAAAGGTAGTAACACCAAATATTGATTTGATTTAGATTTTTCTTTTGTTCGCTTACTTTGCATTTTGTAAATTGATAACAATAAACAATCATTATTTATATTTCTGATAAATTTCTTTGTTAACAGCATTTTTTCACACCTGCCTAAAACTTTTGCACAGTACTGTATATGTGTAAGCATGTAAGATAGAGGCACATGGTCTAAGGCAGCGGTTCTCAATCTGTGGGGCGTGCCCCCCTAACAAAAAAGGGGGCGCAAATTTTGCCATATGTGGCGTAATTTCGCTATTCGTAGGGAAATTTTCAACTTGTAGCGATGTATCGGCAGCAAAAAATATAGGAATACATTTTATCAGGGTTTCAAAAAAACGTTAGGGGGGCGCAATTAAAACTGTTATGAAAATTCGGGTCGCAAATACTTAAAAGTTGAGAAACACTGATCCAAGATAAAAACACTGAGAGATAACCACTGTACAAGGCATATAAGGAAGAAGAGAACCGAAGAAAACCTGAGGTGCCAACTGGGTCACCCCATTTACTGCCAATGTCCAGAATGAACAAAATGAGCATGCAGTGGTGCAACAGAAAATAGGCACAAAATCTGCCTCTTAAGCCTCAATGGCCTCTGTAAAGTCTCAGCTGTATATAGCAGGTCTGAGTCTGGGAGGTCACTCTTGCAGGATGTTGTTCCTCTGACTGAGATGCCATCTTCCGACAGCCCTCAGATTTATACCATCCTGACAATAAGACAATCTGTGCTACCACTCTTCCATGGAGTAGGATGTCTTATGGGTCATAAAAGCTTGATAAAAGAAACACAAGGTTCACCATAGGGAAACTAAAGGGAGCTCTGACTCTGGTGTTCCTGGAGCAAATGTAAGGTTACCTCTACCCCAGAGGTGGACTAGGTTTAAAGCCACCCCTTGATTAGAGGCATATTGTAAGCAGTTATTAAAAAAAAGTTACTGGCAAAGGTGATTTTATGTTGAGAGGGGTGTGAAGTGTGTGCATATTTGAAACTTTAAGGTGTACAAATGGGCAAGCTAAACCACAAAGCAGAGAGGAGTTCAAGAAATGTTTAGTCAGTCCCTGAGAGGAAGCAGGGTTTTATTTAGCTTTCCATTAATTTATTCTTTGAGTTCTCCGTGATGTGTATCCTTCTCTTAAAATGTGTTAGTGTCTTAAATAAAATAAAAAAAAAACTCCTCTGTGCCGCCAAAAGGCTCTCCTCTTGTCGCAAAGCATTTAATCTTGCACAACGTTTGAAGTAGGGCGGCTTAGTAGTTACTTGGAACACAAAGGCTGCCAAGTCCAATCTGCACCATTCACTTAGCGCGTCATTCAGAGTGAGACACTTAAGCTTGCTCTACTCCAGTTGTGGAAACAGTTGTAAACAGCTGTACCATGACCTTGTAATTTCTGGTCATTTTGGATGGAAAAATTAGCAAAATGAATAAATAAATGATTGGAAATTACCGTCCAACGTCTGGCCCTACATTATGTCTAAGACTTTTAAATTAAACACATTTATAGTACAGGTTCCAAAAATATTATTTGTTTATGGTTAAAGTACTGCTTTCAGACAGTGCTGTTATAAACAACAGCTCGCCTGTTTTTATGATGGTCTGTCTGATATGGACATGGAAGGAATGTAAAAAGTACAGCGATAAATTAGTAAACTCTAAAAAAAAACTGAGCCTGGAGTGCATTTAAAAGATAGCTGCATTAGTGAAAAAGATGTACACAGGACAGACAGAGAGGCAAGAACAAATGTGGCCTTTTATCAGACTCAGTGATGATTTCTGGAAAGTTCTGTTTAACAGCATTTGGCTCATGCAGACATTAAGACAGACTTTTCTGGTAATGGACCCCATAGTGCACTTTTCCACATATAGCTTTATTTTGGGAGAATATCTAAAGAAATGAAAGATTTATTTTCCTAATCCAGATACTGGTTGTTACATAATTCTGCACTGAGACTCTCTTACTAGGTTCTCTCTTTCTGAAAGTCTGTTTATTAAAGTTGGCAAACATTTAATTGGGAAATGTGTTACACTGTAACAGTTACAGCAATCCAGACCAAGTAAAACACGAGACAAATTGACAATAGAATAGAAAGTACTGCTCTATGCTTTTCTTCAAAATATGCAACCTACGCCACACATTTCCAACACAGCAATTAATCGTTCAGACTGCAGACCTAACTGAACCAACACTGATAAATGAGGAGGCTTAATGATTTACAATCTCAGATGTTAAAAATCCTTTCTAAATTATGCTCATCTATACCAAGATACCACACAGTTAAAAGTAGACCTATATTCATCCTGAGAAAATATTTCCTCTGTTATTTTACCAGCTTTGTACATTCTGCCATAGACTAACAGTGAAACAGATCTAAAAAGTGAAGACTACTGGTCAAGCAGAGGGCACTGATGTGTGACACATGTGGCAGGAGTAGCAAGATATCACTAATAACGAAGATTCAACCTCATATTTAAACCTACCTGCATGCAATAAAATCATCACAGAACCACCACTGCCTAAGAACACCAAAATATACTTATTTAAATGAGCACTGTCCACTCGCACAAACCTCTACGGATATGAATTGCTTGAAAAAGCTAGTAACGGAAGGCATGCAATGTAAACTTTGCTCATACACAGGACAACAAACTGGAACTTGAACCTAATAGTAGTACGCAAGTACCAGTAGGTTGCTGTGCCGCATGAGCTTGACAGGCAGTGGATGCTGAAGCTGTCATTTTATTCTTCTATCACATAAACGGCTTGTGCCCCATCAAGGCCTCTTGCTGTGAGAAAAACCTGAAGGCCAATTACATGGCAGAGGTACACTGTCACATCCAATTCATGAGTCATGTTGTACGTATCACGTCATAAGCTCTCAATTAAGACCACTTTCAACGTTCAAGGCTCAGTGGTTTGTGAGCTTTTCTGTGACAAATAGGCAAGCCTTAACATTATATATATATATATATATGGTTGAAATAATTTACTGTCAAATAAATGCAAAGAGTACGCGACACGTGTTTCGCCCTCATTATGGGCTCATCAGGCGTACAAACTCCACTGCACAGGTTCGATTCCCGAGAGGGAGTGCAGTGGAGTTTGTACGCCTGATGAGCCCATAATGAGGGCGAAACACGTGTCGCGTACTCTTTGCATTTATTTGACAGTAAACTATTTCAACCATACATATATATATATACATATATATATACATATACATATATATATATATATATATATACATATACATATATATATATATATATATATATATATATATATATATATATATATATATATGAAAAGATATATTAAAGATAAATGAAAGCACTAAAGGCTGGGAAAACGTCCCTAATGGACTGCAGAGAAAAATATTAACTGGGCATCAATAAAGGACTTTTTTCAATTTTTGGGGATTCTGCCTAACAAAAGAGATTGTAATACTTTCTTGGAAGAAAGCACTTTTAGCATCTCAAGACTCCTTTTGATAGGAATACCATGGAAACAGCAGAGAAGTAGTTAACTGTATCAGCAAATAGGTGGGGGGTGTTTGTGAACAGATTATTGGAGATGGGCAGGCTGGCTAAAAATAAAATCTCATTTTCACACCTCTTCTAGAATTCTATTCAGGCTCACTGTGTCACGAACCAAAGCTCGAGAAAAGGCTTCTATTTCCAAATAGCGGTTTGCAGGAGAACGTGTACTCCTCAACTTTATTTAGATCATAGTTTTCCTTGCTTCAAACCTCCTACACAGAGAAGAGAGAAGGGAATTGACATGACCTGCAAAGGGCAAATAATACATCTCTACACTCGAGTAGACGCTCAGGCTTGTGGAGGTGTGACACCCTGAAACAATTTCCTGGACAAGTTCTGAAAAAAATAAAATAACCAAAAATGTGATTTCATTTTGAAATAAAGAAAACAAAATATAAAGCATACTGATACATATATACCATTGTAAAGAATTACACAGTAGACAGGGCATGTCATTAAAAGCAAAAAAAAAAACAGGTCTAATACTTTTAGCAGCACATCTATGACTACATTTCATATACTATCAATTAAAAAAACTAGCTCTCTCACTACCCTACTCACACTATACTACACCATGTGATAGTTGGGTGAGGAAGACTAACACCAAATAATAAATTAATAGTTGTTGAAAATCGCAAGCAGATAGATGAAGCCTTTTACAGAGGTAAAATTATACCATCCACCAAAATATGCTGTTGCTAGTTCACATTTCAAACAACTAAGTCCTTGGATTGGGATGTCAGGTTTATAAAGATGTGATTTTATAGGATCAGTGGCACCCCAAAATGGAACACTAGATGCAGAGATAACCCATAGAGTGCAGTGTAGATGGACCAATCTGAAAAAGGTATCTGGAGTATTGTGTGATTGAAGAATTAAGGCAAGGCAAAGGTTAAAGGTAAGTTTTTTAAGACAGTCGTACAGCAACAATATATAGAGCTGAGACATGGGCAGTGAAATATGGCAGAAATTAGTATGTTGAGACAGATGTGTGGAGTTACAAAAAAAAAGGACAGAATTAGAAATGAGACAATCAGGTACAGCAAAAGTGTAAGAGATATGAAAGAAAGTATAGGAAAGTAGGTTACTGTGGACATGTGATGAGGAGAGACAATGAAGATGTGGGCAAGAGTGAATGGAATGGAAGTACAAGGGAAGAGAAAGCAAGGGAGGACAAAGCAGAGGTGGGTGGATAAAGTAAAAGAAGATTGGAAGGAAAAGGGCTTGACTGGTGAGGAAGAGTTTGGAGAAGGGTGATCAGGTACATCAACCCCACATACTGTAAAAGTGGGAAAAGATGAAGAGGAGGAATAAGAAGAAGAAAGACTGTGGGTTTACAGTATTCCCAAATATAAAACTTATTTCCTTAAAGTAACCAATGACATACAGTGGATTCAGAAAGTATTCATATCCCTTCACTTTCTGCACGTTATTGTGTTTATTTTAAATGGATACATTCATCATTTTTGCCCAACAAAATTTTTTTTTTTTTTTTTAATTTTTATTTTATTAATTTTCATTGTAATCATTCCATACAAACAGATCAATTTATAACCCAACAAATTTGAAGACAAATCAAACCCCACCCCTGAGAAGGAGAGCTTAGCTAAAGGAAAATTGCTTTAAGCTTTTTAATAAGGCAACATTAGACAAAAGAAGGGGAGAAGTAAATATCTATATAAATAAGAGATGGAGAAGGGAGTTAAATGCAATAATAGTTAATTCTCTTATTCTAAAATAATATTGATTAAATCCTGCCAAGTTTTGAAAAAATTTTGTACAGATCCTCTAACTGAAAATTTGATTTTTTCCAATTTCAAATAATATAAAACATCGGTTTCCCACTGACTTATAAGAGGAGAATTAGGATTCTTCCAATTTAACAAAATAAGACTGCGTGCCAATAGTGTAGTGAATGCAATCACCGTTTGCTTGTCCTTCTCCACTTCAAGTCCATCTGGAAGGACACCAAACACAGCTGTTAGTGGGTTAGGAGGGATTGTGACCCCAAGGCTGTCTGAGAGGCACTTAAAAATTTTTTGTCCAAAATGATGTTAGTTTGGTGCAGGCCCAGAACATGTGACCCAGTGAGGCAGGAGCTTGGTTGCAGCGCTCGCAGGTTGGATCCTGGCCTGGAAACATTTTGGACAGTTTTAAGCGAGACAGATGAGCTCGATATATAATTTTTAGTTGAATAATTCTATGCTTTGCGCATATAGAACTCGAGTGAATTCTCTGCTTTGCTACCTTCCACTCCTTTTCTGATATATTGATTAAGAGATCTTCTTCCCAATGTCCTCTTGGATCTTTGAAAGGTAGGGACTCTAATAAGATTTTATATATTGCGGAAATAGTGTTTGTTTCCTCGGAATTGAGCAGTATTTTTTCCAGCATTGTGGAGGGTGCAAGGTGGGGGAAATCGGGCAATTTCTGTTTAACAAAATTTCTAATTTGAAGATGGTAAAAGAAATGTGTAGCTGGGAGGTTAAATTTTGAACGTAATTGTTCAAAAGATGTAAATATGTTGTCTATATAAAGATCTCTGAGCATTTTAATCCCAAAACTTTTCCAGGTATTAAAAACTGGATATACTTGCGAAGGTTGAAAGAGGTGGTTCCCTTGCAGAGGTGCCACTGATAAAAGGTTTTCCATCTTAAAATGCTTCCTAATTTGGTTCCATATTCTGAGTGAGTGAAGCACAATTGGGTTATTAGTATATTTGCGATAACTTTCATTTATTGGAGAGCAGAGCAGGGAATATAAAGAAGTACTACAGGATTTTACTTCTATTGCAGACCAAGCCTGTGTATGTGCATTTATTTGTGTCCAGGTTTTTATGGCTTGTATGTTTGCTGCCCAGTAATAAAACTGAAAATTAGGTAAAGCCATGCCACCTTCTGCCTGAGGTCTTTGTAGGGTCGCTCTTCGGATACGTGGGTGTTTTGAGTTCCAAATGAATGAGGTTATTATTGAATCTAACTGTTTAAAAAACGATTTATTGATATATATTGAAATGTTTTGAAATAAAAAGAGAAGTTTAGGAAGGATATTCATCTTAACGATGTTAATTCTTCCGGCTAGAGTGAGATGAAGGGTTGACCATCTATGCAAGTCTTGCTTAATTTTTTCCATAAAGACGCCAAAATTTTGTTGATAAAGAGCTTTATGTTTACTTGTGATATTTACCCCTAGGTATTTAAACTGATCTGCTATGGTAAAAGGTAGGGTGTCTAATTTATTATTATATGCTTGTGAGTTCACTGGAAAGAGTATACTTTTATTCAGATTAATTCTAAGACCAGATATCTTTTGAAATTCTGTTAGTGCTGTTAAAACAGCAGGGACAGTGTTTTCTGGGTCCGATATATATAAGACCATATCATCTGCATATAAAGAAATTTTCTGTTCCAGTCCTTCTCTGACAATCCCCTTTATCTGATGAGAATTTTGCCCAACAAAATTTATTAAAAATCAAAAACTGAAATCTCTCATTCATGTAAGTATTCAGACCCTTTGTTATGGCACTCCAAATTGTGGTCAGGTACAACCTCCATCCATCCATCCATTTTCCAACCTGCTGAATCCAAACACAGGGTCACGGGGGTCTGCTGGAGCCAAATTCAGCCAACACAGGGCACAAGGCAGGATCAGGTACAACCTGCTTGCTTTAATTATCCTTGATTTATATCTAGAACTCGAATGTTAAGCTGATTATTGTATAGGCGTGCACCCTTCTAGACAAAGTGTACAGAAAGTGAAGAGGTCTGAATACTTTCTGGGTAAAACTTTAGTTTTGGTACTGCAAAAGTGCATCTATTGATCATATACTATTATGTAAAAGGACACGAATAAAGGCATTTTTGGTGACAATCACACTTACAAAGCATCAGTAAAGTGTTTAGTTATCTGTGCAATGTGGCCTACTAAAGTACTGAGACATATTTCTCTTGATATTGCATACTTCAGTACAAGATCAATAAACCCTTCACATTCATAACCAGTTTTACCAGCATATCACAGGCTCTTAATATGCCTTTCTGCACAGAGATAAATAACCACTTTACTGATGCTTTATAAGCATAATTGCCACAAAAAGAAACCTTTGTTAAAAGTATTGTTACACACAAGTAAATAGACACATTTTTGCAGTACCTAAACTAAATCGTTACCATTTTCTGAATCCACTGTTCTGGCATGAGGGTTAGCACTACTGTCTCACAGTTCCAGGATCTCGGCTCCATGCGCCAGACCAAGCCCAGCATTTATCAGTGTGGAGTCCACACATTTTCCTCGTGTCTGTCTTTCTTTCTTTTTTTTTTCCCCGGGAGCTTTGGCTTTCTTATAGATCTCAACAATGTACATGTTAGTTTGACTAGTATGGGTGTGTGAGGGTACTCTGCCATGGACTGGAAATCTGTTCACAGTTGTTCCTTTCCTTAGGTCACATATGATAAGCAAGCTCATATATCAAATGGATGTACAGATGGATGTAATTTAAGAATGACAGCTCAGCAAGAGGGACTTGCTCCATTGGATAACAATTCTATCTAAAACTAGAAATTGCTCAGATTGGCCATGAAGAACTTCAACAAGAAAACATACACTGTTGTGAAAGGACTTTTGCTATTATTAGATTTTTGTTATTGCTTGAATGCTAACAATTTGTACTCTTGCTGCAATTGGACAACTAAAATTATAGGTAAATATATTCATGCAAATATGTATTGCATTTTTCATTAATTATATTGCAAATTTGTATAATTTTCATCAGAGTATATAACTATATCATATACAGCAAGAATCTCATGCATATATCTATACTCATGTGTGTACTTCTGCCCTCTGCCTCCGCAGATGCACATGCAAGTTAAACTTCAGGATAACAAAATAAAAGAAAGTGCCTCCTTTGAAAGTGTAGACAAGACTGCTCCTCTCATTATAAAATTCTCATGACCATTAACAACCTTCAATGCACCTAAATTTAAAAAAAAAAATAAATCAGAAAACATGTACAAATCTGAACCTTCCAATATTTCTTGCATTTCTAGACAGACCCCTCATATTTCTGTACAACCTGAAATGGAAGATGACTGGTGCAAAAATAAAACATTCAACATTTATACCAGGAGAGGGCGACATAATACAATGCTAACATCTGAAAAGACCTTCATGACTTCATAGTATGAAGTATATACAAGGAGAGCCTACCACAAGAGTGATGGGATATGGCAAGATGACAAAGAGGGTCCTTATTAAACAATATAATATGCCACTTCTTGAGAAACCAATATACTGTATACCATACAGATACCACTGAAAATGAAATTATCGCATAATCTACTTCAAGTAATCCAGTGTAGACTCTGGATGGATTATTACATGGGAATATCAGAACTACATCCACTAGGTAAGCATAGGAGTCTTCTTGCCTATATCTTGGTAACACAAAAATCAAGGGGAGAACCTCCATGGGTTGTGCATGGCTATATTATGGTAGTATGTTACAAGTTAGTATGAGGCCTGCTAAAGTACTCTTCTCTTAGATGGTGCAGTCAATTGGTAAGGCACTCACTTGAAAAAAATACAGCAGTACAATAAATCAGAGTGTAACAATCCAGGCAAAAGTCGGGAGCTGGAACAAAGTAAGACTGATGTCACACATAAGGAAGTGTCCTGTTGCAATTTAGAAGCTGTCTCTTCCACTGAGAAAAGATCAGTCTCCCTTCAGCTCCTAAAGATAAAATGGCTTTATTGTAATCTGATGGCCCATGATTCAGAAACACTACTGAGTATTTCGACACCACAGAGCAAATTCCTGAGCAGAGACACAGAGAATAAAACAAAAAGATTAAAGGAAACTGATGATTTTTTTTTTTTTTTTTTACCAGAAAAGGGTTGTTTGCTAGCTTATAAACCTTTACATCCAGTGTTAATGCAGAACATAGTCACTTTTGTCTAATGGACCCTGGAGACAGAATTTGAACCTGAGCTCTGTTTCTCTCTGCATGAAGTTTACAACATCTCTCCATATTTGCTTGGCTTTTTTTCTAGGTATTGTGTGTTGGTTTCAGACTTGTGCCTAACAGATTTTCAACTCCTCCGTGATCATAAAATTTCTTTAAATGGCCTAGAGGAAGGATAGGTAACTTCTTTATAAAATAATGTACAGTCCATGTTCATGTTCTTTTCATACTAGGTTTTTATTTTGTAAATCTTATTGTAATGTTTTAAATATATATTATGCACTATAAAAGTAAGGGGGCTGACTTGTTATCTCCAAATGCATCCAAAATCGTTACTCCAGCTATAACTTACTCAAAGGAACCCTAAATGCTATCCTAATTGACCTCTCTGTGATAACTGCTAATATGCACTTGATAACAGCCAGGTCACTCCCAGCTCTTTGGTTACTCCCAACTCTCCATGACCCTTAAATTAGATTAAATGGGATGTACAGTGACAGCAATGTAAATTAAGTACAAGGTGTATCTAAAACATGAGAACAAATCAAAAAATCAGATAGTGTCATAATTTTCCAGTAAGTATATTAAACTACAAAGTTTTCATATGAATGACCCTTCAAGTCAGAAACATGATTCTGAAAATACAAGAAAATAAATACGTTCACAAAGCATTATCAACAATCAGAACAGGTCTTTTCCATACAGTATGGGTGATTAAACCTTTTTTAAATTATCTGCAATGGTAAAAGGATTCATAGAACAGTCACTTTCAGATCAATCCCCTTGCCCCTTGAGGATACTCTTTAGATTTCAAAAGGGTAGCATACGCCTCACTTAGGTCTAAGCCCCAGATGTTCAGTGCCCACATCTGCAGTAAATAAACTGAGCTTAGCCTTTATATTATTAACATATATATTATCACTTTAGTATCATTATTAGTAGAAGATATGTGCATACAAAAGAACAGATGAAGTTACCATGGCATCAGCAGCCTATAAATACTTTCACTGTTCAAAGACAATTTTTTTGCCTTAGTGATGATTCTTCAAGATTAATAGATAACAAAAGATCACCATGTTTTCCTACATTAATGGTACATATTCCCACAACAAAGAAAAACAACTTTTGATTACTGTGTTTTATTTTGTTTGAACATTGTTAAGCAGAAAATCCATCCATTTTCTAATCCGCTGAATCCGAACACAGGGGTTTGCTGGAGCCAATCCCAGCCAACACAGGGCAGAAGGCATGAAACAATCCTGGGCAGGGTGCCAACCCACTGCAGGACACACACAAACACCAAGCACACACTAAGGCCATTTTAGAATCGCCAATCCACCTAACCTGCATATCTTTGGACTGTGGGAGGAAACCCACGCAGACACGGGGAGAACATGCAAACTCCACGCAGGGAGGACCCGGGAAGCGAACCCGGGTCTCCTAACTGCGAGGCAGCAGCGCTACCACTGCGCCACCGTGCCACCCTAAGGAGAAAATAATTTTCTTAAATTTTGAAAAAGACAAAAAATACTGGACACAATTTTAAATACAGGTTAGAGGTGTCAGTCTAAAGACTAAATGATCTAACTTTCGATTTCTGATAGGGGTCACTGCCCATTCAGATACAGTATATACATTGACTCATTTCATTTAACAAAATAAAGAAAAAACAGCAGCTCCTTAATATATTACTTAAAACAAGAAATGTTTTACAGATTTAATTTATATAAAAATTATGTGAATTTATTTTTCACTAAAGCCCATACCATATTAGAGATCTTTTCCCATCGCAAATTTCATTTTCATAATCTTAGCTAATTGGTGGCACACTCATGTGATTGCCAGTCACGTAATTTAACATCTCCACTGACTCAGTCCAACCTGTATGCTACTCAGCTGCACAGCAGACTTGATTTTGTCTTAAGTCGTAGGGGCAGGCTTATGTGTATATGAGAGCTGAAAACGAATGAGTGCTGGTAGTACAATGCATACAATGCAGCTATAAGGAATAAGAAACCGAGCAAACAGAACTCATCTGTCTGATGTTGCATGTTTTATGTAACATGACAGAAAAAAAAGGGCAGAGACTGTAGTTGAACTTACCGTATCTGTAATGGACACCAGCTCTATCAATCAGCACGTTATTGGTTGTCAGAAAGCAGGTCAGGCTCGTGAACACTTTGGAAATGTGAAAATAGGCTAAAAAGTCGTCGTTGAAGTTGACATACCCTATGGTTTCTAGTTGCATAACTTGACATCCTCTAGAGACAAGATCAGCAACTGCAGTCATTAAATTTGACATCTCCTCTAAATGGAAGTTGTGTAATATGACATAAAGTGAATCATTCTATGTAGGGGTGGTGGTGATGGGATCAAGTGGGTGATGAAATCATCAACTGGAAAATAAGATTACTTGGAAGTGCAGGCATTTTTTTTATCTCTCTGTTGTGATCAAGATGAAAATGCTTGTCCCAAACAACAGAAAAAAAACAAAGAAAATAAATTGAGAAATAAAGACATAGCTAAAAGGATAACCAGAAATTGCCATGGTGCAGACAAAGGTTCAAAACCATAAGTTCAATACTTTAGGCAAAAATTTAAAATCCCAAAGTTGAGGCTAAAGTCCTAGCTAATTTAAGTTTCTTTTCTTAAATAGCAGGTGCTATCATTGTAAATTTAATCTAAAGAGATTTAATCCAAGAGTTGGATGCTGATGTCACCATGCCTCAATCTTGAAAGGTATTCCTTAAGTGGTATTACATGCAACACTGCCATCAAAGAATGTGACGGGCCACGAGCATTGTTGCCACAAACAATATGACCACAAAACAAAGCCCCAAATGATGCTGTAATAATGTCGTGAATGAGATAATAATACTAACAAAAAATGTGTTTAATATAAATAAAACTAAACAAAAGCAATTTCTCATTGTCAAAAACTAGTATTCACAACATGCTACATCATTTAATTAGGTACGATGGTGTAGGGCAGACTGGCATTATCCATTTTGCTATGACTGGAACACAAGCCTGTAGCTTAAAAAGCCACTGCCAGACACACTTGATATCAGCAAACAGTGTCAGTCCTCCTAAAAGGGCTACCTTGGAATGTAGCATCTGTGCCTTATCTGATAAAATGATGAATCACAGAGATGTCTCTTTGACCACCACTCCTGCACCCAAGTAATGAACAAAGGGCCATAACTCAATGATTGTCAACATTGATGGACTGAACTCTGCACCAACTGTCAACCAAAAGGATGGGCTTGTGTACAGTTATGAAATCAATAGCAAGACATCCACTGCTTTCTTTAAAAATGCTTTCTCTGTTAAGCTCACTCCTCGGCCTGGCCATACTTTCTGTCCTCTATAGCACGTATCCCATTGCCCAGGGTGTCGTCGTAACAAAGTCTAGAGCAGTCTCTTTCACTTCAAGGGGCAACTGTGTTCAGGGCTGGAAGGGTGGAAGACTTGTCTGTGTTGGAGTTAGATAAGGGGCCACAAGTCTAAGCCTTGTTAAGGAAAAGCAAGCGCACAGGCAAGAGGGAGACCATATGTAAAAGCCATCTTGCTAACAATGGGAGCTAACTAATCAGCAGCTGCCCAGCAGGCATAACCTTTCTAGCAGTTGAGGATACTATATGTAAAAACCTTGAAGAGAAAACTGCAGTGCCACCTGCAAATAGAAGGTGCGTCCAAGGAAAAGACGTAGAGGAGCCCCTGAACAAGGAAAGAAAAACATGCTGAAAATCTTTCCATGTGTGCAGAAAAAGCCAATCGCGAAAGGTACAAAGTATCACACCAAACCATAAGTACACCCGCTTTGATTCCAATTGCAACTTAGTACTTAGAATACATCTAGCTAATGTACGAGGGGTGCTCAAATATAAACAGGAATTTATGAGCTGCACTTTATTTATTGACTACAATGAAATGCCTTACACACTATTTTTCTATGTAGTCTCCTGCCACTGCAGGAAGCTTCTTAATCCCAGAAGAGTAGAAGTCTTTTGACTGCATGTTGATCCATTCTTGCACAGTTTCAATAACTTCCTGACTTGAGTTTCATCCCTCCTAAAAATTCCTTAAGTGGACTGAAGACATGATAGTCCCTCTCTGAATGACTTATACCAATCATACACTGTAGACTGAGAGAGACACTCATCCCCAAACTCATTTTTAAGTCTGGAATAAATCTGAGATGGAATGACTCCATTTGTCAAAAGTTTAATAATAATCCGCTGCGCAATACTACTTTGTACCTCCTACTCCGACATATTGATTACAACTGACAGGAAGGGGGTAAAAAGCAGCTAGCACTACTAATGACAACTTCAAACAGGTATGTGTTTGTCCAATGAGTCATGTCTACCTTGCATTCTTTATAAGAACAGAGCATGAAAATTCCCGTTTATAATTGAACACCCCTTGTACAGTGGAATCTCGGGTCACGAACGTCTCGGACCACGTACAAATCAGGTCACGACCAAAAAGTTTGCCAAACTTTTGCATCTGTTCACGACCACACACTCGGGTGACAAACAAGCCAGATTCTCTTCCGGTTCGTACGCACGATGATTTCCGCACGTGTTCAGTCTCTCCCTGTGCATTCCCTGTGCAGCGAGCGAGAGAGAGAACGAGAGGGCTGGCCGCATTAGGCCGAGACGGCAGTTAAAGAATGCACCTGTTTTTAAAGAGACTGATTCGAGCATCGTTTTAACCTTGTTGTATTTAATGAAGACTTTTTTCTATGGATTTTAACCTCCACTTCACTTCTGTTTACAGAGATCGGTTCGTAGCATGCATTGTAGCAATATTACTTTTCTTGGTTGTTTATTAAATTATGGATTTTTCAAATGTTCATGTTTTCCCTGTGCTTAAAACTCATTAAAAAAAAAGTGTTTACAGCGATCAGTTCTTAGCGTGCATTGTTGCAATGTTACTTTTCTTGGTTGTTTATTATTACGGATTTTTCAAATGTTCATGTTTTTCCCTGTGCTTAAAAGCGAGCGGTTCGTAAGGCTATAACATGAATTCTTGCAATGTTACTTTTCTCTGTTCAAGGTTTTCTCAGTGTTATTCAAGTTTTTACATTTAGTTTACTATTACACTGTGCATTCTATGGTATAATTAACTATTTTTGTGATTAAAAATCTTTAAAAAAATATATTTACATACAGTTTGTACGGTCTGGAACGGATTAAGTGTATTTATATACAATCCTATGGGGGAAATTACTTCGGGTCACGACCAAATCGGGGTATGAGAGTTTTGGAACGAATTACGGTCATGACCCAAGGTTCCACTGTATTATGGTATTGGTATCATAGTAACTGAAAAGTATTAATCTTTGTGAAGGATAAGTTCTTAGTTGTTGTAAGTTTCTCTTATTAAATTCAGTAAGGGAGCTCAGAGATGAATTTTATACATGCATACAAAAACACATACAGTACGTGTTCTGTGAGAAAACCAAAGCCACCTTCACGATGCAGGCACTAGGAACTTTAGAACTAGTTAAAGAAATTAGACTTCTTGACCACATGAATCGAATGATCAGAATTCAGTAAGTTATGTGCCTTATTCTGTAGCAGAGAAAAAAGCTTAGCTAAGCTATTGTAATTTACAAATTTAGTATATTGTATTATTTGGTTAATTGCACCAAGCATAATTGGGATATTTATTGAAAATAAGTCTATCACCATGTCCTTACTACAACAGAGAAAGTTAAAGTGTTTAATGTAGACTTTTGCTGATTTATGAATCTCTTTCAAAAATTGGGTAGATCTCATCATATTTCTGGCATCCCAGCTGGAAGGTGAAACAAAGACCACTGGGTAGGCAGAAATTAAAATCCTTAAACACACTGCATTAATTTGGTGTCCCCGGGTGGGTGTCTTACTACTTTTATTTTTTTATTAAATATGGGCATTGCCAAATGATTAACATCACTCAGTCTTCTTTTCACACCGTATACAATTCCTACAATGTCGAGTCAGAGCCCAACCCAGCTTGACCTTCATCATCTTTTACAACTGGACAGTGGATACCTTTTTATAAAAGTTCAATGTGATAAACCTGCTACGGCATTTGATCATACATTAAGAGGAGTGATTTCTTCTTAAGTTAAGTAAGTCTTTGGAAATGGAAATAAAAGCTGTCAATGTAGCATCATCTGAAGTAACTTCAGCTCCTTGCATTGTGAAATTACTTTGTAAGTGAAAATAAAAAGGAATTGTATGTGTATATACTACATGACAAAGTAGTACACTGCTTGATTACAGTATAAATCAAAGTATCCCCTGAAGTATAAATATTGCATAACATGTGTTGCGAGTTTTGATTATTAAAAAAGAGCACAGTCCTTAGTAATCTGGAAAAACAGTTTCTAAGAATGTAAACCTCTATACAGTAACTCTAGGATGTGCATATCTGATTAGAATGACGCAGCTTGATTAGTCATATATAATAAGGGTGAAACAGACAGAATTACAGGGCCTACTCTTTAGAAGACACAGTGGGGATGTGACCAACATGACAATGTCTTTCCTCTCAAAGCACATTTTGTCCAAGATTATAATTTGACCCTTACAAAATGTACCCACTAATCGGGATCAACTTAACATCTAAAACACAGGAAAAAATATAGAATTGTTTTAAAATTAATGTTTCACAGTGATGGGTGCCAAAGCACGTTTTACCTTATGAACAAATTGCTCCACCCTGCTTTGAAGGCCCCAGACCTCAAATTTGACACACACCAGTTTGTAGGAGCACATGATAGGTTTGCATGTCTCCCTCCAGCCCTCCACAAGAGGACCCCGTCCTGTCTTCACAGAAGCAAAGCATCGGAGATCCTGAAAGGTAAAGAAGACAACGATTTTAAAGCAATGATTAACATCACGTGTAGACAAACCCTATTGTTTTAAGTTAATATCCCACAAGGAGTACAACCACATAAATGTCTCAGTAACACACCCAGCAAACTCTGATGCACAGTGTATCTGTTTTGCTAATTGGCTACTCGAGAGAAGTTAGGTGTGTCAACTAAAGCAAAGCAGCAGCTGGTTAGTTTGTTTTAGACTTTTAGTTGTTACTTCCTCTACAACTTCTGCAGGTTTTTTCTTTTCTGTGTAACAACACAAGACACTACCCGGTCAGCCAATTAGCTTGTTTCATTTTACATTCTGAACATTTTATTTTGACAGGCTACAACATTTATGTTGCTCGACTTAGTATTTGCTGGAAGCTTACCATTCACTAAAGTTATTAAATACATAAATCATGAAGGCTTACTGAAGTAATTCACTGTAAACACAACTCCTAATTCAGGCCTTGCAATATCGACACACTAGAACAGGGGTGCGCAATGCGTCGATCGCGATCGACCAGTTCGTTCGCAAAGGTAGTGCAGGTAGATCACGTTGCATTCAAAAAAATAACTATCATATATCCTCCATATGGCATTTGCCACTTGATTGACATACAGGGCGGCCAGTCTGAGATCTCTTTTCTTTAACACACTGGTCATCCCGCACGCACGATCAAACGCACGAGCTACTGCAAAACTCCGGCTGTGATATAGTTAGCCTTCCAATTTATATCAACTAAAGAAGGGATTTAAAAAAAAAAATTGTTTGGGGAGGGTATGGGCTGGATGTGGAATTGGAAGAGGATTTTTTTTCTCACAATGTCACAATCGAAGTGATCTGTCAATCTATCATTGCTAT
Organism: Erpetoichthys calabaricus; assembly: GCF_900747795.2. NCBI lineage: Eukaryota > Metazoa > Chordata > Cladistia > Polypteriformes > Polypteridae > Erpetoichthys > Erpetoichthys calabaricus. Next base: position 149,372,340 of record NC_041404.2, on the reverse strand, counting down.
TCCAAAGAAAGAAAATGTGGAAAGGCACTTTCGAACTGTTCATAAAAACTACGAAACCGACTTGCTTCCGAAAAGCAATCTGAGAAAGAGAAAGGAGAGGGAACTAAAATCGCAGTTAATCGGATAGCCGTCATTTTTCACTCGGCTGAATTCAAAAGCAAAGGCAGACACACAGAAGCATCATTAAGCTAAGAAGTGTGCCATAAAGGTTATTCAGTTATGCAAGGTACAACAACATATATTTTATGTATAAAGTACATTCTGTATATATATATAGCATTTTTAATGTAGGTAGATCATTTCAACTCGGTCATTTTAAAAGTAGCTCGCAAGATGAAAAAGTGTGGGCAAGGCACCCCTGCATTAGAATATGTAATGTAAAAACCTGAGCTAATATCAGCATATTCTGATTTGCTTCTGACCAAGAAGAGCACAGAACATACATTCATGGAAGTGCAAATTTTCAAATCTACTTAGTCCAATTTGGAGTCTTACTGTGCCAGAACCTATTAAGGCAGCACATGATGTAGGACAGATCCCGACTTTTCATGTAATATTAGTCTATTGCAAGGTATACTGATGTACACACCCACACTCAGCTGATTAAGACAGTAATTAATCCATCCATCCATTTCCCAACCCGCTGAATCCGAACACAGGGTCACGGGGGTCTGCTGGAGCCAATCCCAGCCAACACAGGGCACAAGGCAGGAACCAATCCTGGGCAGGGTGCCAACCCACCGCAGGACCAGTAATTAATTAACGCAACAAACACTTTTTAGGATGTGGGAGGAAAACTGGAATAAATGGTTAAAAAAAAAAAAAAACCTGTGCAGAGAGTGAACAAGCTGGGATTCAAACCCAGGACCACCAAGCTGCGAGACAACAGCACTAAAAGCAATGTCTGAATACTTACTCCCTTTATTGCATTAATCAAAGCTTTTACTTAAGTGCACACTGTTTCAGAATAGCGAGCTATTAATTGCAATGTACTGTCTTATACAATAATGTTCACCTTCATTAAACAGATTCCCACTTTGGGCAGTACAGAGATGTTAAAATTTTAAAAGAGATTAAAAATTGAAAGCACTGGAGAAATATTGGTATATTGCAAAGCAATTTCATAAAATGTACGGAAAAGTACATATTACAAAAATGTACACACAAACAGAAAGTGGAAATAGCTCACGGTTAAAACATATTGTTTGCACGTTTGAAGCCTTGGGACTGATCCCCAAGTTTTCTAGGGCAGTGGGTTCAAAACTTGGTCCTAGGGTCCCATAGTGGCTGCAGCCTTTTGTTCCAGCCAGATTCACAATCAGTGATAATAACTGATAATACTCAATCATATTTAATTAGCAGGTCTCTTTTTTTCTTCTCTTGTTCCGCATTCAGAAAAGCACAACAGTATGCTAAACGATGAAAGGCTGCAACTACTTCATTAGTAAATAAATTAAATTTTCTGAACACCTGGAGAAGCAGGATGAAAATTTTGTTAAAAAAACTAAACAAAACTGCATTATCTATCTATATATATATATATATATATATATATATATATATATATATATACATACATATACATATATATATATATATTGTGGCAAGCGGCTGGGGGTGGCACCCAGCCGGGATGCCTGGAAGGACCGGAAGAGGGCTAACACCTCCTCCAGAACACGAGGGGGCGACCGCCCTGGTGGCTTTGGGGACCACAGGAATTGGGCTTGGAAGCTCAACCTTATAGGCCCGTGGTCACCACCAGGGGGCGCCCCAATGCCTGGAGAGCCCTGGTCCTCAGCACTTCCGCCACACCCGGAAGTGCTGGGGGGAAGACGATCAGCGACACCCAGAGAACTTCCGGGTGCGCAGCCGGTACTTCCGCCGCACTGGGGAGTGCCGGCGGAAGCTCATCGGGAGGCACCTGGAGCACATCCGGGTGTGTATAAAAGGGGTGCCTCCCTCCATTCGATGGCTGGAGTCGGGAGTGGAGAAGACGAGGTCTTGGAGGAGAGGAGTGGAGGCGGACTTAAGAGGAAGGCATTGGAAAGAAGGCCTGGACTTTTGGGGGAGTTTTGGAGTTGTGTGCAACTTTGTAAATAGCGATTATGTATAATAAACGTGTGCTGGGTGAACCATCGGTGTCCGCCTGTCTGTGTCTGGGCCAGTGTCCACAATATATATATATATATATATATATATATATATATATACTAGACAAAGAGCCCGTTTCGATAACGTAAGATGAAACGGGCACGACTGTAATAATAATAAGTATAAGCACCACAAATCTGATATATAATGAATGCGTAATTAGGCCTCGAGCTGTAGTCGAAATCGCCTTTCAGGCCTCTAGAGCTTTAATCGAAGTCGCCTTTCTCTTTGAATTTTTGCGGCCGTAAATCCGCCGCCTGCCGCGATGTTGGGGTTGGATGTCGGTCGAAGTCGCCTTTCTCTTTGAATTTTCGCGGCCGTAAATCCGCCGCCTGCCGCAATGTCGGTCTCGTAAGGTTTTTCAGGCAGCTGCGCAGAAGGCGACTGCGCATTCGGCTTCAGACATGCACAGAAGGCGACTACGCATTCGGCTTCGAATGGACGTGAGTGAGTGAGTAGGCTGGTAAATTATATATAAGATAGTGGAAAACAGGCCGGACACAGACAGGCAGACATCATTTTGTCACCCACCACACGTTTATTAAACACTATATACAATGGTGAAACACACACAACCCAGTGCCGCAGCACCAATCACCCCAAAGTCCAGGCCCTTTCACAATGCCTCTTCTTTGTCTCTGACCACCTCCACTCCTCTCCTCCAAAGCTCTGTACTCTTCCACCCGACTCCAGCCATCGAATAGAGGGAGGCGGCCCCTTTTATACACACCTGGATGTGCTCCAGGTGTCTTCCGATAAGCCTCCGCTGGCACTCCCCAGTGTGGCGGAAGTACCGGCTCCACACCCAGAAGCACTCCAGGTGTCCCTGATCCTCTTCCCCCCAGCACTTCTGGGTGTGGCAGAAATGCTGAGGTCCAGGGCTCCGTAGGCATTGGGGCGCCCCCTGGTGGTGACCATGGGCCAATACAGGGTTGAGCTTCAAAGCTCTGTACCCGTGGTCCCCATAGCCACCAGGGCAGTCGTCCCCACGTGGTCTGGGGGAGGCGTAAGCCCTCCTCCGGTCCTCCGGGGCGTCCCAGCCAGGTCGCCCCCCCCCCAGCCACCTGTGACAATATATATATATATATATATATATCTGCGGTGGGTTGGCACCCTGCCCAGGATGGGTTCCCTGCCTTGTGCCCTGTGTTGGCTGGGATTGGCTCCAGCAGACCCCCGTGACCCTGTGTTCGGATTCAGCGGGTTGGAAAATGGATGGATGGATGGATATATATATATATATATATATATATATATATATATATATATATATACATACACACACACACACACAATTACGTGATACCTTTTGTTACTGTTTTAAACTGCACACAGATCATACTAGTTTAATGAAATGCACCTATTTGCAAGCCAAATAACCAAGATGCACAAGCCTATAAGCACGTTACCACCTTGGCATTTGCATTTTACCATGAATGTCTCTTTAACATTCAGCTGCCTTACCATAGCCTCACTATCTGTAATATGCAGGCTATACAGCAGCCTCATTCTGCTGTATACATTCAAAGCAATAATATTCACTTGAAATTTATGTCAGTTGCCTTGACATGGTAAGTGTTCAACAGAGAGCTTATGATGTTATGTTTAGCCCAGAACACTTGAAATGAATTAACTAATTTAATATTCAGAAAAACTTGCATCAGGTGCCTTGTTTCCCTGAGATACTGAATTAGCAAACAACTTGGCATTGTGCATCTGAGTAGCACACAGAATCTGTGCTCTTCTTTCTTAGCTTGAAAGACATCTTCACAAAGGGGCTTTTTTTTCTGCATTTCAAATACTGCTCGTCTTTTGTTGGACAATATTTCTATATGATATTATCTTTACTTTTCAAATAGCTGCAGGTTCTGAGGTATTGCATCTGTCATAATGTCACTTGCTCCTTTTTTCATAGCAAGCTTTATTTCAGCAGCATAAATTGCAGCTTGCTAGTTAACTATATACACTCTGTTTATGCTACCTTGTTAAACACATTCATTTATTTTGAGGAAACTATATCTTTTATTTTGCCAATCACAACCTCTGGCTTCCCTCCCAGCAGTTTCTTTCTCATTCTTGAGAGCTAATATTACAAAGACAAAGTGGATTCTGACCAGCTCTTCACTGTTATAAACAAGTGTAGATCACATACAGCATACTTAGTTTGCTAACTCATTGTTTTCTTTTGCTTTAGACATAATATTCACTCTAAAGTGGTCATAATATATTTTCAGTACTTTTTCCATACGTCACCTGCAGTTTGTGCTGTAAATAGCTCACCCTCTTTCTTTGATCTATAGAAGAAGACAGCAACTTTTGTTTAAAATTGCGGTACAGAAATTGTGCACGTCTTTGTTAATTTCTCAAAGTTTGTTTGAGATGTTAAACAATATAATGTATTTTTCATATACTGTATAAGAAAGCAACAAATAGGGGGCCTATTTGATTTCAGACCTTATTTGAAGGTTGATGAGAAAGATGTGCAAATATCCATCACTAATATTAGATCACTTAATCTTAAGAGTTAATTTGAAATTTTGTCTGCTAAAAATAGCAAACAACTTTTAATTAAATCACATCATTTAAATTGTAAATAATAAGGAACAAGCACATTTAAAAGTGCTGAAATCAACAGAGAGAATTCCAAAATTAAAACAGCTGATTGAGCAGAAAGTACAGTAGTAGACAAAACAAAATCAATAATAAATTTAGGAAATATTCTGTAATGCTGCACTCATCTGAAACCAGATTTTAACAATTAATGTTTTTTAAGAGACATGACATTCAAACAAATCAATCAAGAAGGTGGTACTTAATCAGGATTTTTTTAAAAGCTGGATGTACTTCCTGATGCCAGCCTCCCCCACGTGACATTTATGACACACCTTATCTTAACCAAGGTCACAGAGAGATTAGGTCACAGAAGGTTTAGGTGACATGTTGAGAGCAGAAAGGAGCAGAAACAGGTGGTTGCACAATAATGACAGTAAGAGTAAGAGGTGTATGTAAGAAATTCTTGGAGTTGTCCCCCAGTCTGCCTTCTAAAGGAGACTCACTGGCATTGAAGGGATAATTTATGAAATCCTGTCCGAGGAGTAGTATACTGTATGGTAGGTAGGAAGTGAAGCCAGAACATGATACAAAACTGCAAAGAACAGAGATGATAATGACCAGATGGTCATTTGGAGTGTCATGGATTGGGAGGAAGACAAATACTAGGTGAAGAGCAAGACTTAGGTGTATAGACAATAGATGTTATGATGAGAAGAAACAGGCTGAAGTGGTTTGTGAATGTGGAGCAAATGGCAGAGAAGGATTAGGTGAAGAGGTCTAGGAAACTGGAGGTGGAACGGATGAGTGCAAGAGAGAGTCTGAAGATGATGAGGTTGGAGGCAATGCAAAAAGGCTAATTCACACCCCAAAGAATGCCCAGGATCACAAAAGTGGAGGAAAAGGATTTGTGGACTATTGGCTAAAAAAGGTAATTGACAAAAATTAATTTTAATTCTGAATGCACCTGCAATCTCGTTAGAAAAAGGTGTGCAATTATTTCATACACCATCTTTATTAAGAGCAATCCTTAAAGTATTCTGGAGAAATTTCTTACTCGTGTAAAGAATTAACTGAGGTAAACATCGATATAATATTTTTAGAATTTAGACTGGCTTAGATTTTTATGGAACAAGAATTAAAAACCTCCCACCATCTGAGGAAATCACTCCTCCAGCGTTCTAAAACAGGAAGGTATGGGCCTACCATACTTTCAGATGTCTTCCTCAGTACTGAATGTACAGGTGATGAGATTTTTGGGCAATATGTAAACTTTTCAACTTATACTGTACCTACATGGGCTACTACCTAAAGAGAATCTACTGTATGTTTTTCTGATGTCTTTGTTGTTTGTGCTAGTAACTGTATTTACTGTATATTAAAAATGATGTGGTTCAACCTCTTTGAGAACCATGCAACAACAGAGACAGCATTTTCAATCTGCAGCACCCTTGAAATCAAATCGCTTCCTACTACTTTGTAATACCGATTTAGTTTTGGCTATGAGCAAATTAATGAAACTATTAATATATGTAGAATACATTTTATACCATTCAAACTGTTCTGTGAAAAATCACTTAGCCACAAAAACATTTTTGTTATTACTTTCAAGTTACAGATTTTGCTACTAAACAATCCTACACATGAATGGATATCATATGAAAGCTGCAAAACAACTTACCTGGTACTTTTAAATTTTGATAAAATATCATGGAAACAAACTTTTACTTTCACAATCACAGAAGGATAATGGGATCCCACTTACCCAAGAATACATTTTTCTATTTGTCCTAGACTTGTATTAAAAACTATTTAAAATGATACACCACATACGCCTCTCTACACTCAGATTCAAAGTCTACCCTGTACAGGATCCCCACTGTAAGAAGTGCCACTGAACAACAACTACATGTTTGGTGCATACCCTCAAAAGTCAGACGTTACAAGACATGTATTTTTTAAGATACTGACAGAAAGTAACTGTCTGTTATAATTTTTCATTAAAAAATGATGTTTTTATTAAAGTTATTTTAACTATTGTGGTCCCACTGGTTCCCATCTAAAGGTTCTGAATTCAAATATTCTTTTTATTTTTGTTCTGTTTTTAATGAGGGTGTTACAATACTCTTAGGTCTTTTTTGGATTCCATAGGCACTGCCATTCTGCAGATATTTTGTTAGCAAATGCTTTTGTGTTGCTAGGATTGGGCAAGCAGACATCTGCAGCATGTTATGTCACAAATGCGACTGGGTAAAGGTTGGTGTCGGGTACTTCTTGGATGTCCAAATATGTGGACACAAAGCACACAAAAACTGAGTTGGTTTAGTTATTGTTGGTGTTTAAATTTAGGTACTGAAATATTGTTTTCAAGTGTCTGGATTTTATATTGGGTTTTGACACTTATTGTATTCTTGCTTTCTAGTAACTAACGAGGCCTGAATGTTGACTATGCTTATCTTCTCGATCCAAAAAAACAAAAAAAAAAGCCATGTGGTATGTCCTTGTTCTCTCAGAAGACAGATCTTAACAAACTTAAATCTATATTTATAATACAGAATGTTTTGTTTTTAATTTTTTTTTTTTTACTATTTTCTTCAATGGGAACTGAATAGTCAAATTAATATCAGAATATAGCACAGAAAAAAAATTAGTGACACTTATCATAAAACTGCCATTTTCAGAATTATTCAGATGGAACACCTGTCCTTGAACATTAATTATTCTAAGCCATTGACCTTTGTCACACTGCTAGCTTCTCAGTGGCTAAAACTAATATTAAATGGGGGTTTATGATATGTCTTTTTCTTAATGAGCCTCAGTTCAGTTATCTGAATCATCCACAGTATGGTTCCTTTTAAACTCCAGAATGCCCAGCATCCTTTGATTCTTCATGTCTCCATTTCTGCAATTTTATAATGAGAATGTCACACTTTATTTGATTGGCCTTTTGGAGCATTTAATAAATCAAAAACTGTTAATTACCATCTTGTTTAGTATGATAAAAAGCCAAAAGGACTAGAGGTTATACACTAAACGGCTAACTAATGGGCACATTCCACACTGTCATATTTTGTGGGGACCAAATTTAGGTAGTTCCCACTTTCAAAAGAATCAATAAGATCATTCAGCAGAATCTTTTCAGTTGAGCAAAGGAAGATGGAAATGAAAAAGTGCTTGTTCACACAAAGGGCAGCAAACTATCAACCTACACAGATGTGATGGTGAGTGAAGGGTCACAACTACTCTGATGCTCTCCCATCGTGTTTGTGCTCCTGTACAAAGTGAGCTCACTGTTACAGATCTTAAAAGGCATGGATTTCTTAACAGATGTGGACTTTAAATGACTTTAAACCTTTGAGTTCTGCACTCTTCTACATCCATCCATCCATTATCCAACCCGCTATATCCTAACTACAGGGTCATGGGGGTCTGCTGGAGCCAATCCCAGCCAACACAGGGTGTAAGGCAGGAAACAAACCCCGGGCAGGGCGCCAGCCCACCGCAGGGCACGCACACCACACCAAGAACACACTAGGGACAATTTAGAATCGCCAATGCACCTAACCTGCATGTCTTTGGACTGTGGGAGGAAACCCATGCAGACACAGGGAGAACATGCAAACTCCACGCAGGGAAGACCCGGGAAGCGAACCCAGGTCTCCTAACTGCGAGACAGTAGCGCTACCACTGCACCACCGTGCCGCCCACTCTTCTACACTCAGCCCTATTACTTCCTCTGTCTCAAAATGCGAGTATCATTACCCAGTCAATGAAGTGATGTACATAATCAAATCACAACCAAACTAAATAGCCATTATTTGCATCATGAATTATTATCCATGACATTGGTTAGTTGTTGCAGCCCTACAACAAACAAGTTTGATAGACAGAATGTATTCCTCTCATTTGAAAAATATGAAATGTTTCTACTTTGAACTTCTTTTAGTTTTATTGTCAGTTTTACGGCTAACTACTGAAGAAATTCATGAAAAGTCTGCATTTAGTTGTTATACTTTATACAGATGTTAGTAATTATTTTATTTAACCTGTTACACATTTCTTAAGGAGAACCAAGCCTATACAATACAATTTCATCTAGAAAATTGTAAAGATTATAATCTACTAACAACATGTCAACGAAAAATTTTCTACTTAATATACAGGTCAAAAATATCAATTTGCTATAAATAGAAGGCAAACAAATCAATACTTTGATTTGCCATTATAAACATCTGCATTTTTAAGTACTAAATTTTGACAATAAATGAAATCATTTTGCAGAGCATGTAGAAGACTCTACATCCAGATAGACATTTATAATTTTTGGTACATTTTTGCCATGATTGTTTTAATTAATTTGTATAAATGATTGTTTTTTTGCCAGAATAAAATCAGTTTCTAATTGGCCAACCAAGTCTGACACTGCAGTACTACATAAGAATGACCTTTTTTATACCCTTCTCACAACATATTTCTTTCAAAAAAGAATTCTGGGTGGTGTTAGGAACCTATAAGAGTTCTAAAGTTTCTCCACAATGTGTTTCATACATTTTAAGTAATCAGCTACAATAAATCCAAAATAATAGTTTTTGCCTAATCCAATATCAAGAGCATTTTTGACTGCAATGTATTTGCCAACCACAGGTGGAGCTCTTGTACTACTGGTAAAATAAACTTAAAACTCGGGTTTCCAAGCTGGAGGCCAAATTTAAATTTCTAGATGATCAGGGGACACTTCCAAGTCTAAAAACTATGGCTTTGAAATTTACTTTGATAACTCTGTGTTGATCAAGCAGGGATTACATTATCAAACGGCAGCAGTTATAAAACAGTCAGGGCCACTTACCTCTGAACTTTTATAATGCCGATCAGGGATGTCATCGTATGCAATGTCTAGAAAGCACACTTCTGGTTCAGAGTTATTCTTATCTATGCTAAAAATCTGTTAAAAAATAAAAAAGATGCACACCCATAAATTAGGCTAAATGACCCCTTTTACCTCACAGACCAATTACGTTCATTCTAAAATGTATCATATAAACAATTTTATGTTACTCAATAATCTGTTAAAAAGTAGCAAAACACTGCACATCCATAATGAGTAAATTAACTGTTTTACATTTCAGAAAAATTACTCTAATTCTAGAATGTTTCATTTTAATAGTCAATATTATAGATTATTCCCAACCCTACATCATCCAATAAAATAAACCTTTCATTTTTAAATTTGTTTTTGACAAAAATAACAGACAGGCATTAGAAAGCACATAAGTAGTACTGTCTCATGTGTCAGTCAGGACAATGATCAGAGGATTTTGGATGGCAGGGAAACCTTTTTCAGTAAGGAGTGAAATAAATGATACCTATTTGGTCAGCAGTTATTGGTTGCCTTTAAGAAGACATAACATTCTAGGATATCTAATGGGGCAGTGCATTTTCATGGGAAATTAACGGTATGTAATCAACATTTTGAAAGATGATTTAACTTCTGTTCTGGGCACAGTATATTGAAAGTTTTGTCCATTTCTCCATTTTGCGCATGTTGCAGGGAAGTATTTGAATTCTTGATGATAGGAGTCACAAAGAACAAGTTGCTCAAACTAGCTATACAGAGTTAAGGAGAAACTTACATTTTCATTATCCCCACAATTATCTTCATATTTAGTTTCTATATGAATGGAAAACTTTGGCAAAAAAGAACACTGCAAAAACAAAAGAAATGTACATTTATAAACATCAAAAACAGTGTGAGTACCGAGTAATCCATTCACAGTATATATAATTTCCTTAATATATTTTTGTGTTATTTGCTTTAAAGACTGAATTCACAAAATTGTTATAACATGGTTAAAGCAGGACTACCAAAATCATTAGAAAAGATACAGACCATTAATGCATGTGTAAGCATTGACAAATATGGCACAACCTTGTCTAAGCCATGGTGCCATGCTCTTGTAACATGTTAAGTTCTTTAGAATAACCAAATAATTTATAAAAATTAGGAGTAGGTCCAAAGATGTGCAATCTCTTATGGAAGAGATTTAAAATTGCATCTGAATTAGCAATTGTTATGCACAAAAAACAATTATACTAGAATATGTTTTCACTGTAAATTGTGATTGGTAAATGTATCAGTGGATACTGGATAGAAAGTATCAGCATGAGTCGAGTATTATTATAGCTAATATAACCCCTAATAAAATCACCCAGGCTCTTGATATGTAAATTGTGCATTACAATTTTGATAGCTGAAGTCTTTTCCTATAGGTAGCAATCCAATTCGGTGATCTTAATAGTACGGTGTGCATAAGTTACATATTCCTTTTTATAAAGGCATAGTCATATCTGTCTTACAATAAATTACAGCCACTACTCTAAAGGAGGTTTTTCCTATTGTCAAGAGGTTTGGGTGAAATTGCACCATCCCTCAGATCATCTGCCGAGAACTCACATAAGCAGAAAAAGGGGTTTACGTGCGTCTCATTTTCAGGTTGTCAGAAACTTTGCATAAGCCAAATAAAGGCTTTAAGTGGGACTTTATTTTCAGGATAAGGTGTTTACATAAGCAATATGTTAAAAAAAATATCTGAGAATTCCCTTTAACACTGAAATTTTTACATGCATTGTATGCAAATGCACATCATGAAGTCTTTAAACCTTTCATTAAAACTTTTTAAATTTTATTTGTAGTCAAACTGACACATCCAACCAGATTTCAATGATGCATGTTACCTACACCTTACTTCACGTCTCCCCCCTGAAAATCAGCTGCAGTTTGAACTTATTATTTACTGTAGGAGGGAACTTAATATAAAATACATGAAACAGACAAACTCACCGTATACTCTGGTTTTAACGATGACAAAATGGGCACAGATATGAAAGAAAACAAAAAAGAGGAGAAATGTTTATTAGCAAAATCAATGAAGACATAAACCACAGAACTTCACAGCTTTCTAAAACTTTTTTTTTCAATGAAAAGGTTATTGTCTTTAAATGTTTGTCCTATGCACACAACAAAAACAAACTAAATTAGCTTTCCAGTAGTTTTGAGTGCATTGGAAAGTGCAGATGCTTAACTGCAACTTAATCATTTGGCGATGATGTTATACGTCTTCACTTGTATATTATCGTAGGCAGAATAGACAATAAAATATCAGAAGCATTGCACAATATTTTATTTTTTGTAATTGTGAAAATATTCAATTAAAAATGTGCAGAAGATATTAAAATGCATTGTGTGTGTATGGAAATATTGTTCACTCAAGTGTCATGCACTCAGGTTGCTGTATATAATACAAAATGCTTTAGTTTTTTACTTTAATTTAGTACAGCAATTGCTGTCCTTGGATGTATAAGAACGGTGACCAAAGTTTGGATAAGCAGGGTGAATAAGAATACAGGTTTGGTCTGTTCTTTAGATACTTTTAGGAACTGATATATTCAGATTTATTGTTACTATCTTGTATGGTAATCTCATTATTTTCTTTGTAAAACCTCTTTTGATGGAGCTCCTTACATACTATATGCAACAAAAATGGACTCATTTGGGTATTTTTATATTTTTTCCCCAAGACAAATATCTTAGAAATACTGGTTTATAGTACTAAAAATATAAGTGATGCAAATGTTGCATTTGAAGTGATACCATATTCAGGCCAGTTTCCTTTCCTTTGTGTCCTTTATTTATAGCTGGTGTGGGCTGTCTCCCCATTATCCAGAGTAGGACAGTCAATTTCAGACAACTGATAGAGGAATGTGTCCAACATACGCAGCCTTTCATTTTTACATATAATTGCTGATTCCTTTCCAAAAATAGTGATTTATTTACTTGTATACAAACTGTATTCATAAGATACATGGAACCTAAACTACATTAGTTAATGATTTACTCCTCATTATTAGCTCCCAGCAAACCGACTCCTGTAATTGTTTTCTCAATACAGATTCACAGCAGGGCATCTCCGAAAGACATTGTGTATTCAGTAGCCTGCAGATTCATCCAGATAAATGTTCAGAAGAAATTAACTAGCTACTCAGCTGGAATGAAAAATTAGACACTCTGTATCTTGCAACATGAATAATATGTTTGAAGGTGTCTATTGAGCAGTGGAGGTGATGCCAGGAGGCAAACGTTTATTTAAAAATCAAAAACTTGAACTTAAGTCAAAAAGAAGGCTGAGTACTCATGATAGTTGCAACAAGCCCAATGTGGAAATATATTTTTTCATTAAGGGGCATCAACCCAAATGGATATTATGTGGACCTTATATCTGGGAGATATCCAGTTTATTAAAAGCTTCCCAGAACACACTGTAGTAGGGTTGGTCACAACATCCAAATAGAAGAAGAAATTAAAAGAGCATTATGTGCTGATCATGGCAAAAATCAACCAGCACTCATTTATTTTCTTAACCAGCTTATTGAGTAGCCTGCAACACATGGAAGGAAGTTACCATGGAGAAATCAGTACATCATAAGGCTCACACAAATCATGAAAAGTCATGCACAGGCTAACACTAGGGCAGTTTTGGTCCACCAGTCAACTGAGGTACAGTCATTTGAAAAAGAAAGTACACCCTTTTACAGTTCTACGTTTTACGAATCAGCACATAGTAAAAAAAATTCTGTTCCTTACCAGGTTCTAAAATTATTCAAATCTAACCTCAGGTGTAAAACAACACACAACAGATTCCAGCGTGTCATTATTTATTTAACAACAATGAAGCCAAAATAGAGAAACCACATGTGAAAAACAAAGTACAACCCATGATTCAATAGTGTTTAGAACCACCTTTAGCAGCAATAACTTGAAGTCATCTTTTTCTGTATGACTTTATCAGTCTTTCACATCATTGTGGAGGAATTTTGGCCCACTCTTCTTTATAACGTTACTTCAGTTTATTGAGGTTTGCGGGCATTCATTTATGCACAGTTCTCATAAGGTTCCCATCACAGCAATTCAATCAAGTGGAAGTCTGGACCTTGACTGGGCCATTGTAACACTTTTGATTCTTTTCTTTTTCAGCCATTGTAGATTTTCTGGTGTGCCTGGGATCATTGTCCTATTTTGGTCAAGCTTTAGCTGTCAGACAGATGGCCTCACATTTGACTCTAGAATACTTTGGTATACAGGGGAGTTCATGGTCGACTCTGTGACTGCAAGGTGCTCAGGTCCTGTGGCTGCAAAACAAGCCCAATTTAAAAAGTCCCCTCTACCACCATGCTTTACAGGTGGTTATGAGGTGTTTGTGCTGATATGCTGTGTTCGGTTTTCACCAAATGTGATGCTGTACGTTATGGCCAAATATCTCCACTTTGGTCTCATCTGTCCAAAGGACAGAAGTCTTGTGGTTCAGATGCAACTTTGCAAGCCTAAGCGTTGCTGCCATGTTATGACAACCCTTTCAAACAAGCCATACTTGTTCAGTCATTTTCTTATTGAACTGCCGTGAACTTTAAAATTTAACATGTTATCAGAGGCCTGTAGAGTCTGAAATGAAGCTCTTTTTTGCCATTTCTCTGAGGATTTCACAGTCTGACCTTAGGCATAATTTGCTGTGACGTCCACTCCTGAGAAGATTGGAAACTGTCTTGAATGTTTTCCATTTGTGAATAATCGTTCTCATCTTCTTATTTAATACGCTACCATGGCTGTCCGTTTGTCTGTCCAGGATTTTAAATCACCTGTAGCTTGCAAACTGTTTGAACTATTGATCTGTAAATTGGTACACATATACTATGTGATGTCTACTATCCGCTTTCAAGGTGACGATTGACCTCCAAGGTTATTCTTCTTTTTATTTTTATTTCATTTTATTGTAGAATCAACTCTCGTTAGCAGCCAGCTGGGCGGCAGTACGGAGCATACGTATAAGTGGCGTTCTCATTCCCTAACACTTTCGTCATCACTTCCCCTACATCTTCATATCTTAAATCATTCTTGAGGCAAATTGAAGACTTAAGTGCCAGCTTAAGTTAAAAATTATTGAAAACGTTCTAAGTAATTGCAACACAAACGCTGACTTACCATATATACTCGTGTATAAGTCGGGACTTGAAACCCAAAAAATCGATCATAAAACCCCGACTTATACGCCCGTTCAAAAATACAACGCTTAAATTTTTTTTATTTTACATCCTCTTGCCTCCTCCAATCTCGCATCAGTTTCTCAGATGCATTGAACTTTGTTCTTTCGCCACTTCAACCTCTTTTAATTTAAAACCAGCTTCATACTGTATTTTCTTCTGGTCAAACGCTACATTGTAGATAAGGAATGCTCTTACGATAAAGGTGTATAAGGGTGTAAGATACAAAAAACAGTGCAAACGTCGCTTTGGGTATTACTGTGTGGTCACGTAGGCACAATAGAGAGAGAGAGAGAGAGAGAGAGAGAGGTTAGGAGCACGCTGTAATACAGCGCATTGCTGCACCCACATAGAACAAAAATGTAGTGTGCTCCGTGGTTACTCTCTCAGGTGGGTGTTAGCATATCATAATCTCTTGGATCAATAGCGTGAATTTTTCACATTTTACTTATTTAACTGACATTATAAAATAATTATACTGTCAAATCAAGCCCGACTTATCCGCAGGAGAACTTAAACGCGAGTATATACAGTAATCAGTTTTAATGCGAAAAGATACTGACGAAAGAAGAGAAGAAGCGGGTCACTATGGTGGAGAAGAGAAGAGCTCCTCAGGAAGCCGCAAGGGCATCAACCTTTGAGCAAATGAATGCTAAACGTACAGAGAAAGAGGAGGAAAACTATGAATGCTCAAGTCAAGGGTAATCGCTGCACGTTATTGTGCAGTGCGCCGTTACTGGCTGTAGAATAATGGAATTCAAATTGTTTGGAAATGGCCTTATAACCCTTCCAAGATTGATGGTCAGCAACAATTATTGCTCTAAGACCATTGGTGATGTCTTTCCTCCTTGGGATTGTGTTAACACACACCTGAATGCTTCACACCAGCAAACTACCAAAGCTTCTGCTATTGCAGAAGTGGTCAAATTTGCTGATGATCAGTTAATCAATAGCAGCACCTGGCTGCTACTTACCCTCTTAATTCCTGTGGAAGCCATTAGGGGGTACTTAATTTTTCACACACTGTTTCTACTTTTTGGCTAAATTTTTCTTAAATAATATACATAATAAGTCATGCGTTGTTGTGCATCTGATGTTGTATTTACCTAATTTTAAGACCTGCTAAAGACCAGATGATTTTTTTTATTATGTCCTGATATGTAGAACCTTATAAATGAAAGAGGGTGTACTTTCTTTTTCACATGACTGTACATCTATGCACAGTGGTGTGAAAGGAGGCTCTTAAGGGAAATCTACGAAATGCAGCCATCTCAGCAATTAATATTAATACAGCAAATTGTATAAAACTTTGAAAGACTCTTAAACAAAAGTTCCTATGCTAAACAAAGGATTTTCTAAACTGTTTGATGTGAACAGAGAATGGGACAAAAGTTGCAAATTCAATAATACTACTCTTACCTGTTATGGTATAGGGGTAGTAATTCCAGGCTTTCTCTGTGATATAAAATATTCTGGGTACAACAGCTCTCGCCCAACTGGGAAGCTTACTGAAAAATATAAAGTTAGACTGTATTACATTGTATTATTATTACTATTGTTAAACAAACCTCACAACCCAGTTTAGCTATAGAATGAATAAAATATTAAGAGTGAGTATAAAAAGTCCACTCTGTCAAGTTCCTTTTTATCTATAAAATAAATCAAAGCAACTGACAGTTGAAGGGATCGAAAAAAAAAACAAATACACAAAACCAACCAAAACAAAGCTCTCTGGCTTTTACATCACTGGTCCCTCTGATGATTGTAAGTGAAGGAGAGAAGGAACAATGCTCCCAGAATAGAATTTTTTTCACTGCGGTAGGCTATAAATAGCCAGAAAGATTGATCTTGGGTTACTATATTCAATGGCAAGATGGATATTCTTGTCTCAGGAGTGCATCTTTGGCGTGTCATCAATTAGAGACAGTTTGAAAAGCTGCTCTGATCTTGTGAGATAAGGGAGGCTCTGAGCAGATGTGTTATTAAGCCGGAATATTAAAAAGCTGATTAAAAACCTGTAGGCAACATATTTAAACAGGTAGTCACATCTCCTCACGTAACTGACAGGCAGGTGGAGACAGATGAAGTGAGCATCTGCTTAAGTGTTAGGTCTCTGGCACTTGAGAGGCTGCACACCTCCTACCGGACAATAATTAGCGACACGGCAAATCTGCATTGATGAATTGTGTCTGACAGCTAAATATAGTCAATAACATGTTGCATATTTGATACCTGTGATTGTGTTTAAGGCAGAAAATAAACACAAAACATCATTTGTCTCCACATAGCTATGTTTGTGCTGTACAGAAAATAACTGATATTTGATAACCATTTAGAGTCTCTGAACTCTGCATAATTTGGTTTCTTTTGGAAGTCACCATTAAAAATGTACAGCTGTTAGATTCTGAATGCAGAGAGACTAATCATTTTATAATAGTTTACATGCTGAAATTCCACCTCAAAGCACTTTAGAAACACTGTTAAACATTTCAGACAAAAAGAGAGGAGTACTTTCAGTGCTGCTCTCTGTGCCCCTTGGGGAGTTACCAAAACAATTAAAATCTATGACTTACTGGTTTCCAATAATTGGTGTACTTCTTTTATTTTCCTGTTCCTGACATTCAATACTTTGGTTCATGTTTTGTCCTAATTTATCCCTCTCCAAAATCAAAATGATAGGAATGTTAGGAGTGTGTGGGTGTGTATGTGAGTGTGGTTTACAATGGACAGGCACACATTTACTATTCATTACTGCACTGCATCCAGTCCTTCCAGGATAGGCTCCAGGTCTCCTCAACCCTACAACTGAACTAATTGGGTTCAGGAGATGAATGAGATGATGATCAGCTTCAAAACAAGCTGCATTCTTTTAACTGTACACTTCAATTAAGCAAAAAGTGAAACTTCATATACTGGCATTCCCCGAGTTCTGCTCCTCCTGACATTCTGTTCCTCCACCCACGGTTTAAAACTGTAACTTCTGAAGGGTTAAAACTGAAACAGGCAAACTATATTGTCCTTTCATACAGCTAAAAACTGAAAACACCACAAGATGATAAAAGAGAAAAACAGAAACTAAGAACATTAAAGAAGTGCCAGATACACAATTTTATTTCAGGGGTGTCATTTATAGTGAGTAATTAGCAGCCCAGCCTACAGGAGTGCACACTATTACTCGGTTTGACAGCTGTCCCAGTGTTAATAAACGGTTCATTAAGAATGCACTTCATTACAGTATCGTGAGGAGGAGAGAAGTAAAAATAGTTTGAACTGTGAAGATTTGGCTTTTTTTCGCTCAGTAAACTAAAACATGTGTTACTGCTACTAACAGTTGCCTAGCAACCAAATTCTACACAATCCGAGATTTATTGAGTAGACAGAAAGAAAAGAACAACACATTTTATTATGTATGTATGTGTGTTTGAGATTTACAGCAGCATACAAAATGACACCGGGGCACAAGAAGAAAAATGTGAGAAAAGAACAAGTTATATTTGTGTCCTATATATATATATATATATATATATATATATATATATATATATATATATATATATACACATACACATAAATACATAAATACATATATATATATATATATATATATATACATATATATATATATATACATATACATATATACATATACACAATTACTATTATTAATTAATTTCAGTTACTTTTTAGCATTATTTCCCTTACAGAATAAATGCAACATCACAACACAACCAAACTGTAATTAATTCATTTTTCTTATTCTTTTACGTAAATTAACATTTTATAATTTAATTTCATTACTACTGTAGAGCAAATCATCTTTTATCTTAAATCGCTTAATCCAGCCTAGAGTTGTGGGGAACTGGAGTCAATGCAGCACCATCATCAAGTACAAAGCAGAAACAAACTCTGGGGGTGACTCCAGTATATCACTACACATACTTAGTCACACTTGCGCTTATTCATTCCATTTTAGAGTTGCCCGTTACTGTAACATCTTGGTTAGTACTCCGATAAACTTTCTGAAGATAAAATGAGAGCAAGCAAGTTACACAAAGACAGTCCAAAGTTAAGGAACAAAACCCTGGACTCTCCGGCTGTGAAGCAGTTGCACTCAGGGCTGTTGGAGACATGGAGTCGGGAGCTGGAAGCAATTACTTGGCTACTGGAGTTGGAATTGGAGTAAAAATCCAAAAGAGATGTTATCTGCTGGGGCCTTATATGAACCGAGTTGTATTTTACTGCTATCAATTCCGAATTAAAGAATTCTAAACAGAAACATATCACAAGGTAAAAAAAAAACACAAAGACTAATAGAAACACTAAAACGTCTTCGTCTTCTTCCACTTCATCTTTTCCCTCTTCTATGTGCTTGATCGACCTCCTCCATACTGATCAGTCCTGCAACTCCTACCCAGTCAGACCCTTTCCTTCAGATCTTTTTTTTAACTTTATACATCCACCCCCGCTTTGGCCTTCCTCACTTTCTCTTCTATTGTACTTCCATTCCCATCACTTTTTTGCCCACATATTCCTTCTTTCCTGATCCCATGTCCATACCACTTCAACCTACCTTCCCGTACTTTCTTAGATTTCTCTTCCACTTTGTCGTACCTTTGATTGTCTCATTTCTTATTCTATCATTTTTTGGAACACCACACATCCATCTCAACAGTCTCACTTTTGCCACATCAAACTTCTCCTGTGTTCCCTCCACTGCCTATGGCTCAGCTTTACACTTGTGTTCCCATTGTCTTCTTCATCTTTTCTGAGCTACTCCCGTTAGGGGTTGCCAGAGCGGATCATCTTCTTCCATATCTTTCTGTCCTCTGCATCTGGTTCTGTTACACCCATCACCTGCATGTCCTCTCTCACCACATCCATAATCCTTCGTTTAGGCCTTCCTCTTTTCCTCTTCCCTGGCAGATCTATCCTTAGCATCCTTCTCCCAATATACTCAGCATCTCTCCTCTGCACATGTCCAAACCAATGCAATCTTGCCTCTCTGACTTTGTCTCCCAACCATCCAACTTGTGCTGACCCTCTAATGTCCTCATTTCTAATCCTGACCATCCTCGTCACACCCAGTGCAAATCTTAGCATCTTTAACTCTGCTACCTCCAGCTCTGTCTCCTGCTTTTTGGTCAGTGCCACCGTCTCCAACCCATATAACATAGCTGGTCTCACTACCGTCCTGTAGACCTTCCCTTTCACTCTTGCTGATACCTTCTTGTGTTCCCATTGTCTTAAAAACCTTAAATTGACTCTTCATCTTAATTCTTCGATCATACAAATACCTTCTTTCACTTGTTCCATTCGCACCACACACTATTAGTTATCTCAGCATCTAATCCTCCATTTTGGACTACCACTACTCCACTCTTTTCAATAGCTCTTCCTGCAGGCTAGCTTCTGAATTCCTGAACAATCCTTACATACTTCTCTAGTGCTCCTCGTGCACCACCAGACCTCTTGACATGACACTATATCCATCATAAGCCTTTCTGCAAGTCAATAAAACACATATGCAGACCTTTATGTTTTTTTTTTGTTGATGCTTCTCTATGAGATGTCTCAATGCAAATAATAATAATAAATAAATAAATAAAACTAAAACTGCAGAAAGTAAAAGAAAAAAAATTAAGACAGGTTCTCAAAGACACTTACAAAGACCAAAACAACCCATACAAGAAGCATCAACCTGTTTATCATCTAATGATGGTTTTATAATGGCTCTCTCTTATGATGGCACTACTTCTGCTGAAGGCCTCACACTACAATCAACATTTTTACAATCACATATTCATCTGACCAGCAGATACTACATTTTTTGCCGCTTTGCGTTTATGGTATTCAGTACTAAATTTTCTTTCCTTTCGTCAATTTCACTTCAAATCTACTAACTCTAAATATGGAAACTTGACAATTTTACAGAAAATAGGTCATCTGCCCACAGTACCTTCACTTTAATGCAGCAACCTTTACAAATGCATATCATCAAAACCTCTTACCATTATTTTTTGTTTTCTTTAAATGAAAATTGAATTTGAATGTCTTAAAAAAAAGCCTCATTTTCAGAATGATTTACTGTATATCTGTTTTATCAAGGTTATTTGCTCCTTGGGTTCTTTTCTCTTAAAGGCCAACAAAAACAAACCAAAGATGCTATTTCCATAACCCAGAGAACCAGCAAATTGATAAAAGATGTCGGTTCGATTTTACACTTTACAGTAAAGACTGAAACATTTTTGTGATAGTATACCATGCTCTTGTTTGCTCACTTTGCAAATTATTCTTGCTTAGAAATTTTCCATTTTGAACCCAAAGCATGTCACTTTTGCAGGCACTGCTCAAACAGTTCATATGCCTCTATTCTTTGGTGAAGCAAAGCCCTTTTAAGATGGTGCACTCTGAAAATGTACTAAGCACCACCTGGGTTAGATTATAAAGATCTTTACAGCCTGAGAAGGGCGTAGCAGGGTGCCAGGCACTGCCTGGGTAAGGGGAGAAATTAACAGTGGGCGTTCAACAGATGCCAACACAAGAATAGTCAAAGTCAAATATGAATTACATAAACAGAGCACTAAACGCTAAGCTCAAAAAAAAACTCTGGATTGTGTATTTAGATGCCTGTGAGTAGATGTTAGATGGACTTTGGAAAATCCTCTTTTTAACAAGAAAAATTTCCCATTGAGCCATTCATAGAGGGAGTGGTGCCTAAGAGGCTTTATTGGTTAGTTTAATTATGTGGTAGAATTAACGTGGGCAGAAATTTGGTCTTCTGAGAAATTAAGATGAAGATAAACAGTGCATGAGAAACTGGTTCAATGTGCATGTGTATGCTCACCCATACCAGAATAATTCTGAGACACCAACTAACTTGACATGAATATTTTTTTGATGAGAATATTCACAAAAACTTTGCACTCACTCTATATAGGATGCACAGCCTTTGTTCTTGGTCTGCTATGCACATAGTTTAGTTGTTTTGTTTAATGTTACTTCTTTTTCATTTCCTCTACACTAAGTTTCAAATATCACAAGGGGTTTTTCATCACAAATCAAATTATACATTTGCCTCAAATGCCCGAGAAAGAACAGAAAGATGTCTTTTTTTAACCTGCTTAATCCAGACCAAGGTCACTGGCTGTTGGGGGTGGCGGAGAAAGGAGTATGGAGGGCTTGCCGGTTGGAGCCTATTCCAGCTAGCATAGGATGCAAGGGAGGAACAAATCCTAGACAGGGCGCGAGACCGTTGCAGGACAAACACACACATACACACCAAACACACACTGGGGCCAATTTAGTGTTGCCAATACACCTAT
Source organism: Erpetoichthys calabaricus (assembly GCF_900747795.2). Lineage (NCBI taxonomy): Eukaryota > Metazoa > Chordata > Cladistia > Polypteriformes > Polypteridae > Erpetoichthys > Erpetoichthys calabaricus. The sequence continues at coordinate 149,350,228 of NC_041404.2, read as the reverse complement.
AATCTGCATGTCTTTGGACAGCAGGAGGAAACTGGAGAAAACCTACGCAGACACAGGGAGAATAGGCAAACTCCATGCAATCAGAACCCAGGACACGAACCCTAGTCTCTTTACTGCAAGGCAGCAGCATTACCACTACTCCACCGTGCTGCCCCCAAAAAGATGTTTGTTCTTTAATTTTAGTTCAAAAATATTTAGAAATTCTATCATCAGAAAAGGCTCTGACATCACAGACATTAAATTGTTGAGTACTATCAAACCTGTGTCTGGAATCATTACAAAAAAACAGTGGACAGCATGAAATGGCTCTAATTGGTAGTTGAAATGGCATTATGAAAAATCCGGATTTACTTTAAAGTTCACAGTACTAGGGTGTTGTACTGTGTTAGCCATTATGAATGTGAGAAGTCAAGCAAAATGACACCTTTTATTGGCTGACTAGAAAGATTACAATATGCAAGTTTTTGAGGCAACTCAGGCCCCTTCTTCAGGCAAGATGTAATACAGAAACTGGAGTTCCCTGTGTTTATGTAGACACCAGGACAGATACAACATTGGAAAACCTTTAAGTGAGACATCTTAGAAGTAAAAAATTAATAGACCTCTTCAGGCTAAGATTCATTAAGCAACAGAGGAGAACAATGTATGGTCAAGATCTTTGGACAAGACAACTGTCCAACAAAGTCTTTTGAAGTTTCTAATGAGTTTTTCAATACAATGTGGGACTGTAGACAGGTTGTCTGTGTCAGTCCGAGATGCAAACAATCCTCGTATCTGGCCATAAGACTCATGTCTCTATTCACATCATGTTGTAATGTGTTAAATTTTAGCATGAGTTTAACTTCCCATTCTTTTCTCTCTTGCTGTGTTCTGAAGTTGCCCATAAGCCCTGTGACTTTAAAGTCCCTCTCACAGTGTCCATGGCTGTTGAAGTGGGCTGCTACAGGAGCATCTGTGTTGCCATGCTTGATGTGGCACATGTGTGAATTCATTCTCTGGCGTAGTGTTTGTCCAGTTTCTTCCACATACAGTGCTGTGTCAGGACATTTCATACTGAGAATTAAGTAGACCAAATTAGATGATAAGCAGGAAAATTATCCCTTTATGCGATCTTATCTTATCCAAAGATCTTACCTATACATTGTTCTCCTCTCTTGCTTAATGAATCTTAGCCTAAAGAGGTCTATTCATTTTTTTACATTTAAGATGTCTCACTTAAAGGTTTTCCAATGTTGTATCTGTCCTGGTGTCTATAAAAAACACAGGGAACTCCACTTTCAGTATTACACCATGCCTGAAGAAGGGGCCTGAGTTGCCTCGAAAGCTTGCATATTGTAATCTTTCTAGTTAGCCAATAAAAGGTGTCATTTTGCTTGACTTCTCACTTTAAAGTTTATAAAGAAAGCCTGCAACATTGCTCCCATTAAAAGGATTGCTGTTGATTATCTATGTTACTTTGACTCGTGACAATTCACTATAGCATTCAAAGAGTGGTCTTGATGTCACCTTTTTTTTTTTTTTTTTTTTTTACACCAAGTTCCTGTAATTTTAGACTATGCCTAAAATCTGGTTTTTGTTGTACACTTTTTCCAGAACCTATGAGTTCATCTGTTTGTCATTTTCTTAAGTTGACCAGCATGGTTGAACAGTGGGTAGTGTAGAAACCTCATGGATCCAGTTTCTTGGGTTTGAATGCTGCACCAGATAATTGAGTGTGCACGGTATACATATTCACCTTGTGTGGAATTTCCTTGAGGTACCCCACTTGTTCCGCTCACATACCCACCAAGCACGCATGTTAGAATAACCTACAACTCTAGACTGGCTCTGCATGACAGTGGATCCTGTGATGGCTCATCTAGGGGGTTTCTTTTTACCTTGTATCCGGTAATGACTGATAGACTACAGTTTCCCAAGACCTTAAATTAGAATCAGCAAATGTCCCGTTATTTTCTTGAGTTATCTATCCACTTCCCCATTTATTATATGTTGTCTTTCATTTATTCCTTTACACAAGAGTTTTACCGGGCCAGTAAGAAAGTACATAGCACCTCTGTATCAATCAGATACTATATACATTCTACATATTGGCTTACTACTGCTTGGTGTGCATTATTCAGTTGCATTTTAAACCATGCTTCATTATGTGTATTCATGTAGAGTGAGCTCTGAAAGAGCGAATGCATTATACATGTACGTCAACTGATGTGAATGTCAGCGTGGAAAAATTAATTTGCATTAAGTCAACTTGGCTGCTACTGGCAATGAGAAACCGCTCACAACAGTCAGTCAGCAGTCAGTAGTAATCACACCATAGCAATAAATTCTGGAAGAAGCGATAGTTTTCCCAAAATAACACCTCCACTACTTCTAAGCCTGAAATAAGTATTTCATTGTGAATAATTGATCAAACATTTGCAATTCCATTTTATTTTCTACTTTTATTTATTTAATGTGAAGCATACTGTGTGATTCATTGAATTGCTTGCTTTGTACACCAGGTTTTATTATTTTAATATTGATTTCATAATTTCATTTACTGTACTTAGGGGGTAGTACATAGCATGATTGTTTTGTTGGTGTTTTTTCATTCATTCAGACACTGGAAATGATTAGAAAACTGGGCCAAATTTTTACTTAGCATGTAACCAATTAGATAATATTTGAACATCACCACAGCTCTGCTGAGTCCAGTATTTTACCAGGCACCTTCTCACCTTCTCTCTCTCTCTCATTTTTCCTAGGGCACGAAGCGGAAGCGGAAGCAAAGCAGAAGCGGACAATGGCCGACAGTGAGGTGAATCGCATTGCAACTGTAGTCGAGGAACTCCAGGCACTCGATGAACAGATTCAGAATCTTCTGTCCAGACGAAGATACCTCAGAGATCTGAAGGCTCGGCTGTTGGATAAACCGTCCTCGCCATCTGTTATCGGCGTAACATCAACCCCGCGTTGTGCCGCGCAAGTCACCTTCACCCCCGCGCCTCGTAGGAGCGACACCGATGATGACCTCGGTGTATTTCAGCTATGCAGGCGGGGGTTCAAGGCCAGAACACCTCCATCGGCACAGGCAAGCATCGTAACCCAGAACCGGTTTGACCCTCTAAGTGTCCCCAGTTCGCCTTCAGCTCCTGGTGATGTAATTGTGGTAGGTGATTCTATTGTTAGGAACCTCAATATCACTTGCCCTAATAGAAAATCTTTTGTTTCTTGTTTTCCCGGTGCTCGTGTCCGAGATGTGACGAGACGTGCACCGGCGATCTACAAGAACAGGGCAGTTGGAGCCATTGTTATACATGCTGGCGTAAACGACATAAGGCACCGACAGTCGGAGATCCTCAAGGCAGACTTCACTGCATTAATTAAAGACACAAAGGAGAGGACCCCATCGGCAAAGATATTCATCTCGGGTCCTCTCCCTCTCGTCAGACGATCATTACGAGTATGGCTTGTGCCACCACCATCTACCCAAAGCACCATGATGTTCCAACAATGATGGATGGATTAAAAGCCAGAAGTCTGTATAACCATCAGCATCAAGTAACTCCGTGAGAACCCGAACTACAAAGAGGACTATTTCATTTATGTTAGGTAGAATGCCCAAAGGGGACTGGGCGGTCTCGTGGCCTGGAACCCCTACAGATTTTATTTTTTTCTCCAGCTTTCTGGAGTTTTTTTTTGTTTTTTCTGTCCACCCTGGCCATCGGACCTTACTCCTTATTATGTTAACTAAGGTTGTCTTATTTTAATTTCTTTTTTGTCTTTTATTCTTTTTTTCTTCATTATGTAAAGCACTTTGAGCTACTTTTTGTATGAAAATGTGCTATATAAATAAATGTTGTTGTTGTTGTTGATCTCGAAACTAAAAGCCAGTATTGCCTTAGATAAATGTATCGCCAGTAGATTTAAAATAGGAGACCCATAGGGTAGTATACAGAAGGAGGTCCACATCCTCTGTCCTGGGTAATTCTTTGGAATTAGCTGACACCTTGGCAATCCAGGACTCTAGAATCAAAGTACATTATGCGTGCAATGGGCTTAACTAGTATGTATTACATACTGCCTTTATCTAACTACCTACCTTAGCACCAAACATCTCTAATATACAGTAAGTTTCTATAAAGTATGTTTTTTAAGACATTTATTTGAAGATCTGCTTTTTCTAATGGCCAAATTTAGAAATTTTCTTAGGTCCTTAAAGCATTATCATTATATTAGGTCTGTCACTTTTAATTATAAGTTAGTTTCAATCATGTATTGATAACTTAATGCATACATTTCTTATTATTTTCTTCATGGACATTGTATCTGTGCTGTCAGATATAACTGGGAGTTTCAAGTGAGTACTTAATTATCCTCTCTATTCACTGGATGAAATGAGCTGACTGCTCCCCAACAGTTTCAACAGCCTAGCCCTTGCTAGCAAATTTGCTTATTTTTCTGTTTTTGGCAAATATTTGAAGATATCTTAAGAATAAGATTTCACCTTACTGTGCAAAACTTTGTTCTATCTGGGCAACACCAAGTTTCTTCTAAACTGATTTCGCTCAGTGGATATTTGTGATCCTTCTCACTGCCTCAGAGGTATGCATGCACAATGTTTGTTTTTTTTGTTTAATCAATATAAATCAATTGTTTTAATCAAGTAAATTCCAATTTCAGTGAAGTGAAAAATTTACTGGTTAAATAACATGGCTGAATCGTAAACTGCTTGAGTTAGTCTAACACAAGGTTACAATATTAGAACAGTTTTGACAAGAACAGGCCATTTAGCCCAACATGAAGTCAAGTTTAAAAATCTGTGCAGTATTACTATCTACCATACTACTGGTAACTTATTCCAGATACCTGTTGTTTTTTGTGTGAAGAAATCATTTCTAACACATGAGCAAAATTCTCTTAAAAGCCGCAAGACAAAGCCTGCGTTTCAAAAAGAGTCTCCCACTAGAACAGGCTGAGTAGATCTATTTTGCATTATCCTTATTAAGAGGATATCATTATCAGCTATCTTTGTAGAAATGTACCATTATGGTTGATTATAAAATTTTAAAATGTGCTTTAAATTTTGGCCTTGATAGTATAGAAACATTTATTAGTGCAACTTTGTGCTATTTAACAAATTCAATAATATATGGAGAGATAGTCCTTGATTAAATCACATTATTACACATTTAAACTATATGGAATTCATGTGTGTTTACTGGCCCTAAGCTCTCCTGCTCTCATATCCCCACACACTGAAATTACAACTTGATCTCACGCATACCCGTAGAAAGCAAATCTTGAGTTTTTTAGGGCTCTTAAAGCACAGATGGAGGGTACTTCAATTAACCAAATCCAAACCCCTGAGACAAACAAAGAGAAAACAGAAACATACATAATAAAGAAACTCAGCTTTCATTTTCTCATGCCTTTGTGTACAAGCTATTTCAGAGCAATTTATTCACTTGCTTTGGTTTCTGTTCAAGAAAAACACTGTGCTATATTGTAAAATTTTAAGTATCATTACCTCAAATCTCCTTCAATTGTTCATGAAGTGTACTGAACATACAGGGAAGTAAAACCATGGATTTCAAAAAGAGAATCCTACAGTTGTTCAGTATCTTGTATTTCAATTGCTTATCTATTTTCAAAACTATATATTTTCAGTGGTGTTAAAGGAAGCTTTGTCTCACCACAAGAAAAATGGACAAAAGGCAGTTATCAACCTTGGACAGAATACCAGTTTATAGAAGTGTAAGCTTGCAAGTTCACAATAAACACCATGCCACAATAAGTGATTTTTCCAAGAATTTTCAGTCGTAGCTTTCATTTACACCATTTTAGTAAGTCGGAGGTAGTCCGTGGGGTCCTCTTGTGAAGCTGATTGTGTAATGGGACATATCCAGCACATCACTCTAATCTGCCACTTGCTCCAACAAAGTCAAAGCCTTTAGTCACAGGGGTGGTCTTTATGGGCATGTTAGGGCTGACATCCAATGAGTGCTCATCCAGAAATACAATGCATATAATACAGCAACAAAGAATAAGGAACGTGGGTGTTTTGGACTTCATAAACAAAACAGAAGCTTATCTATTTGATCTCAAGTGTTTATGGACCACTTGCTATGCAGTAGTTGTTAATTCTTCGTGCAGATCCAATGCTATCAGCATGCTATCGGCTGTGACAAAAACGGGCGAGCTCGACTGTACTGTCAGGTTAGTAAACGTGACATGGCCAGAAGCAAGTCTGATATGCTAGAAGTTGTATAATGTGACATCGGCTTAAGTTACAATACATGAACATGGATAATGAAAAGAACCTAGCATGAACAAGTGGCTGAGCATGCCAACTCAATCCAAATTGCATCCTAGTAAATAATCTAGCTGAAGCCCAAGCACGGTGAGGAAGCAATAATATCCACTGTCCGAAAAGGCCATCTTATTTTTACTCTAACGTGTTAAAACAAATAAATGTATTAGGAGATTTTCCTGGGTGATGTAGTGTCACTTTAAAGAGTGCTTGTCTCCTGGATTCAGCATCCTGGGTTTAAATACTGAACTTTTTTGTTGCGTGTAGTGTGTTATCTTTGTATCAGTTTCAATTTTTCTCTAGACAAATTTGTTTCGTCCTATATTCCAAAACACATTTGTCAGGCTGACTGGCTCTTTGAGATTTGCTCATGTTAGTCTTGGGGTTTGTGTGTGTGAGTTAGTGGGCTCTACAATGCTCCAGTGTGCTGTTCAGATATGGTTCTTACTTTGTGCCCAGCGCTACTGGGATAGTCTTCAGTCTCCCATGATCCTGATCTATATTAAATAGTTTTGAGAATGTAATATATATATACAGGAATCATTCCTAGTGGCAAATTAAAAATATGTCACCAGCAGCACTACAGCTCTGCAGCCTCATTCATCCAATGAATTGGCTCTTGGTCCCACCCCAGTCTCTGCAGTGGAATAGTACCCTGTTCAGGGCAGTTTATTGCCTTGTGTCAATTGTGCAAGAATAGGCCCCAGCACCTCACAACCCTGAACTAGATTAATAAAGTCTCGTAATATGTTATACTGAAACACACTAAACCACTGTAGAGTTGTATATTACATTCAAAATCATGCAATAGTGAAAAAATAAAAGTCACACAATGGGTTAAGCTTTCATTTTCATAAGTAAATCTAAGAGGGAAAAAAAGCTTCCATAAGTTACACTGTTCATGCATCAGTTTAAAAGCTGTTGATGACTAAAATTAGAAACAACGTGTGACACTGCTTCAGAGTTCTGCATTGGAATTAAAACGTGAAGAGCAGAACACGTTAATTTGCTTTCAAGCTTAATATATTTCGCCCTGCCATTAACTCCAGAAGAGGATTCACGTGAAACATTTTCTTTAGTTGCTGTGCCTATATCCGAGAATGAGAAATAGATTGAAGTTATATACATTCATTATTAATATAGGAATATCTAAGATTCTGTTTTTAAAAATCTCCTAGATTTATTTATCGTATTGTTTAATAAGAGAGTAAAATGAAGACATAAACACAGCATCACGATATAAAACAAAATGCCTTTTTTACAAATGTATTTTTCAAAGGTCAGGCCCCGACTAATGGAATTCTATTAAGCAATGCACATTTGGACTTGAAAACCTGAAGACAATGCTCTCTTATAATTTATTGTTGGCACATTAGTTAATGGTCTAGTAAAACATTATCTCTATTATTGTGCATAAAACATTCAATATTGTTTTATGCCCCATAAAATGTCCAAAAGAAAAAAAAACCTGATGGGAATGTCTGTCTTAACAGAGTAAATTAAGAAACTAGTATGTTTAATTAACATAGGTATTTGATTAAATGTGCAAATTACAGGGGTAAAAAATGTGCAAATATTGGAGCTCCAGGACCGATTTGAGCACCACTGAATCACAGCACACACTGATACCTGGACAATTTAATTAGTCCACTTACCTGGACAGATGGACTCTTTTCTCTGTAAACTGTCCCTCTCCATGTACAGGATCTATATGAGGTTCATTTCTCACGACTTCCACACCTTCACCTTTGTCACTCTCCTCATGGCTATGTTTGCTGATAGTATACAGTTGACCTATTCTGTACTGAAAAGAAAAGAAACAATTTTAAGGGAATGATCTAGTATTCTTGGTCCTATAGCACATGACATGTTGGCTCAAGGTCAGGAAAAATTCCACGAATAACTAAAAAATAGTGCCTATACAAGCTTTTGTTGTTGCATCCTGAAATTATCATTTGGTAGAAATGTAAACTCTCTTTTCTTGTAATAATATGGCTTTTCAATAATAAACTACCAAATAAGAAAAAGGCTACACAGAATTTCCTTGAACTGAAGATGTAAGGATATGGGGCTGCAAGGATTTAATTTTATGCCAAGTTAATTTTCCACAGCTTTAACTTTTAATCATCTTTATTGCCAAGGAAAACATTTTTTTTCAATTCTATAATATCAGGGAAAAAAAAACATCACGGCTAGCAAGTACAATTTTACAACTCAAATGGATACTGTAGCTGATAGCTCCTGGCCTTGAGGGATGACCGTCTGATTTTTGTTCCACATTTACTTGATTACTCATTCTTTTATTTCATTTCTTCTAAAGGGAAAAAACAGATAAACAAACCCTTCCTGCCCACTTTATGATTTCTCCAGTGAACAGTGTAAAACCACTCTTGCAAAGTGAAGGTCATCAATTTAGCCGTTTGAAAGAAAATACACAAATAATGTAATGAACGCTAAAGAAAAATATCTCAAACCATATAGGAGTATCCTGTCTGTTTTACAGCCGTACAAATATATAGCAGATGTCAGTAGAGTTCAACAAACTCATTCAAAGTCAAAACAAATGATGCACTTCTGTCCATCTAGAACATTCTCTTCCTTTTTTTCAAAAATACACAGTATGTGCTGAAATTGCTGGGTAATATATCAAGTTAAGAAGCCCAGTTTAGAAACAGCTCTTTAAGTCTGAAATCATTTTGTACAGAATTTTTTTGATACGGTAGCACAGTGTTAGCACTGCTGCCTTGCTGTTAGGAGACCTGGCTTTGCTTTCCAGGTCCTCCCTGTGTGGAGTTTGCATGTTCTCCCCGTGTCTGCGTGGGATTCCTCCGGGTGCTCCGGTTTCCTCCCTTAGTCCATACACATGAGGTTAGGTGCATTGGTGATCCTAAATTGTCCCTAGTGACCCTGTTTTGGAAGTTTCTCTGGTAAATCCCTAGCTTGATTAAATTCCCACTCCAGTCACTGTCTTAGAAAAATGTTTTACACACACACACACACACACACACACACACACACACATACATACACACACACATATACAGTTAGGTCCATAAATATTTGGACAGAGACAACTTTTTTCTAATTTTGGTTCTGTACATTACCACAATGAATTTTAAATGAAGCAACTCAGATGCAGTTGAAGTGTAGACTTTCAGCTTTAATTCAGTGGGGTGAACAAAACAATTTCATAAAAATGTGAGGCAACTAAAGCATTTTTTAACACAATCCCTTCATTTCAGGGGCTCAAAAGTAATTGGACAATTGACTCAAAGGCTAGTTCATGGGCAGGTGTGGGCAATTCCGTCATTATGTCATTATCAATTAAGCAGATAATAGGCCTATATATACATATTAGGGGGTTTTGCCCCCCCCGCTCGCTTTGCTCGATCATCCCCCCCCCCCCCCACCCCAGGGGCTTGCTACGCGTAAGCCACTTCACGTCTCTGCTGCTCGCGTTGTGAAGAGGGGAGCCGAATGCACTCTAAAGAGATGCGGTCGCTCCTCCGAAACCCCCTCTTAAACGGTAATACAATGGGAAACAAATACATTTTTTTTACCTCCTCTTTGCTCGACCAGCTTCTGGCTTGCTGCTGCTGTTGTGCTGTGTGATCTACATGTTGCGCAGCGCTTCAAACATTTAAAAGCCTGTGCAGCAGCTGTCCTTTTGTCTCACTGCCTTGTCTCGCGGGACGTTAAAGTGTCTCAGAGAAAATCACGTTTCATCTCCTTCCAAGCCTTCCAAGATTTTTTTTTATAATAGAGAGATAACTACACACTGTCACAGGTGGCTGGGGGGGGCGACCCGGCCGGGATGCCCCAGAGGAGGGCTTACGCCTCCCCCAGACCACGTGGGGGCGACCGCCCTGGTGGCTATGGGGACCACGGGTGCAGAGCTTGGAAGCTCAACCCTGTAGGGGCCTGTGGTCACCGCCAGAGGGCACCCCAATGCCTTTGGAGCCCTGGACCTCAGCACTTCCACCACACCCTGAAGTACTGGGGGGAAGAGGATCGGGGACACCCGGAGTGTTTCCGGATTCCCACACTGGGAAGTGCCGGCAAAAGATTGTCGGGAGGCACCTGGAGCACATCCGGGTGTTTATAAAAGGGACCGCCTCCCTCCATTCGAGGGCTGGAGTCGGGAGAGAAGGAAGGACAAGGTCTTGTAGGAGGCAAGGAGGCGGCCTGAAGAACGTAAGGCATTGTGAGAGTTGGCCTGAACTTTGGGACTTTGGGGCTGTGTGTCACATTTGTAAATAGTAGGATGTACAATAAACATGTGTTGGGTGACTTCAACATGTCTGCCTGTCTGTGTCCGGGTCATCTTCCACAACACACATACTGTATATATAGGGCAACTGTACATCCGGATTTCCCCAGAAATGTCCTCTTTTTAAGTGCCTACACAGGCCTCCAGGCGGTTTTTACAAAACAGTCAGATTGAAAAACCTGGTCACACTGTGATTCACCAAGACAAAGTCATAGGGATGGGCTCTTGTGTCTAAAAGTGACGACAACTAATAAGCACCGACCCCAAACAGTGGCTTGTCTGTCTGACGTCTTCTGTTTGTTATGCCATGACAGAATGGAAAAAGGAAAAAGAGATTGTGACTGAACTTGCCATACCTGAAAAGCATTTGTACAGGCACCAGGAGCTGTCAGAATGATTGTCAGAAGGCAGCAAGCTTGCAACACTTTGGAAATTTGAAAATAAGCTGAACAGTTGTGAAGCATTCCTGTAGTCTGTCATACTGTGTAATTTCTAGTCATGTAATTTGATGTCCTTAAGGTAGTGATATTTAGCAAATGCACTTGCTAAGTTTGACTCTGCCTCCTCCTAAAAATCATGTAACGTGCCAACGGTTTCAGACATAAAATAAAAATGTCAAAAATAATTAATCAATGCAAATATTTTACTTTGTGTTATTTACTAGTGTTGTGTGAGATGTCTAATGCTACCAACTGACATGATACTGAACGCTGAGAATTTCACTCTACAGTCTACCTCACCCTTTCAATATTTTCTTCTATATTTACAGTTCTCAATGAGTCACATTACGAGTAGATTGAAATTTATCAGATCACTTTAAAATAGGGTTATCAGAAGGAATTCCTGAGACACGTTAAACTTCTTTGCACCTGTTATAGTTTGGAGTCAGTGTATGAGGCAACAACAAACCTTCACGAGGTACCAATCAAGTTGTTTCTGTCCACTAAAACTGCACTTACTATGCTACACTGCCACACTACTACATATAGCTCTACTCTATTCACACACCTTCCACAACACCCTAAATATCATCATACGTTCAACCCATGCCAATTTTATATAGGTATATACTGTACACATACATCAGGCATGAGCTCCACCCTAGTTTTTGCTTTTTGATAGTGTCAATTGGTAGTCTCTCAGTAAATCAAACTTCACTTCCTACTGTATAATATGGGAGTTTTCCTGACTTTTTATGGCAGAAAAGGTAAGAGTAAATGGTAAATGCATTCTCAGTGTCTCTAAAAAGACTTTGACTAATGGCAAACTGAAAGACATCCTGTTTCAAAACATACTACTACATGTAGCTGATTATTTGATTTAATATTTAGGATTCATAATGGACACTAATGCCCATTCTTGATTTACCAACAAATCTAATTCATTCCTAATATTTATGGATGCTTTAAATTGTGGATAATTGTCTCTTTTTTTAACAAACAAAAAAACTTCCTTTTAAAAAGACTAGTAAGTGATCTTATCAACATGGCCACAAGAGCAGCTTTAATGTATAAAGCGTGATTTGTCAAGGGAAGGATTTACTCTACAGAGCACACAAAGGCAGTAGCCTAATCTGCTCACAGATGACTGTCAGATTAGAATCAACTTTATAAAATTTCAATGCCTATTAACTCATAAAGCTTGTCTACACTCTGTTAATTAGGACCTAGAATATAGCAAATGACATCTGGTATACAGTATGTGCAGGCACTATGAGCAAAGGATCAGATTTTCCTGTAAATTTTAAAATAGAAAGGTTTTTAAAATCTGCATATTTACAGATGAGTGGCTAAATATAAAAAAGATTTGTTACTTAATTTTTACGTATGCAGATTGTTCATCCATCAAGCCTATATTTAAACAATGGTGGAAAAACTCTTTTGTATGACGAACGGGTCAACAAATGTAGTTTATTTACCACTTGAGGACACAGCCTGTATATTTAAGTAAACCTGATTTAGAATTCTAACATCTTTTTTTAAACATGACATCCAGTACAGTATATATTTATAATTCAACAGTACCAAGATTACAAGGTGAGCTGCTTTAAAAATAACAACATGCTGTCTATAATGTGCATTTAGTTGTCTATAAAGTGGCTATAAGATGCAGTAATATGGGAGATTTTCTCTTATCATCAGTATTTCATTCCTACAAATATAATACTTTATGTTTAAAAGGTAATACTTTCCGAGGAGCTTAAACACACTTTTGACCTAAAAGAGTGTTATTAACTGGACTCTGCATGCTGACTGAGAGCTGTAATCACAGACTAAATAACTTGAAAAATGCCTGTAATAGAGATATCGTGTCATGGCATGATCTTTTTCTGAGTCAACACTAAAATGTATATGGTATGTATTTACATTGTAGGAAATTCTACTGTTACTATTTTGGTGGTATTTTTTCTGTGCTGTGATGAACAATATATAAATGTGCCATCCCATAATTTTATAAAAAATCATTTTTTGTAAATTTGGAAGAAGGTTAATCTGGTTACATGTACAGTAGGCCTGTAGAGTCACTATACAAAACCTTTGACTCCAGCTCCTCAATTTCTTGTCTAACCAACTCTGACTCCTCTATTTAGAATTAGACTAATATATTTGCTGTGTTAATTGAAACACACAACATACAAGATACAAGGCAATTCATCATTGCCAGTGTGAATCATCAGGCTACTTTTTAGCACTCTAACCTGTTAAAGTTCGGGTTTAAAGGCTGTAGCAATATTGTTGTGAATTCTAAACACTGAGAAACACTAAACATAAGATTAAACTTACAAAAGTAAAAAAGAAGCTATATTTTTATCAAAAATCTAGAAAAAGATAGTTTAATCGAATTAGTATATGTGAAACTTTATACTTTAAACACATTATATTACAATTTGCATTTAACAGAGTCAGAGTCAGTAGATTTTACCAACTCCAACTCCAGTACCCCAATAACTGCTTTCGACCACAAAACAACAATAGGACCATTAAACTACTTATTGTTTGTCTGTTTTTTCTTTTTTAACAAATTATTCATAAATATTAATTTAGCTTTGTGCCTTCTACTCTTTTAAACTCTCTTCACTGGTTATTCCATCAGTAGTCACATCCCAATAAGCTAGAATCTGACTTGTAATGTTTCCTTCCTGTTTCCTTCTCTCTCTAACCCAAAATTATATTAAAGGAATTGCAAAATAGATGGGCAAATAGAGCTTTTTCTACTTTATATGTTGAATTGTCTGTAAATCTATACTGGCACTGACTCTACTGCACCATCAGATTCTACTAATCAAGTTGTCAGTTTAGGTTTATTTATATAGACTAGGATTGTCACAAAAAACGATACTTCTACCAAGGCGATACCAAACTTCCAAAAATGTTAATGGTACTAGATTTTTTACAGTGTTGGTAGTACCAAATGAAAGTCAGTATTGCACTCAAGCATGACTGCAAATAGAAAATTACCATGGAAGGCCCAGTAACATGCAATTAAAAACTCCATATGAAAATGTCACACAGTAGTGACGATAAAGCACTGCATCAACAAATGTCAAAAACAAAAACAGCAGAAGTCACATCTGGAAATTGTTTATGTTTGAGGGAAAATAATTTTAGTTTGCAATTGCGGGAATTGAGCTAATTAAGTTTTAGCCTTCATTTAATAAATCTTAGTGAGTTTGTAGCAGTGGTGATGTGCTCCCGTGACTGCCAGTTGTATAGTTTTGATATTTGATTTTGTCTTAAATCGTAAAGATGGGCTTGTGTGCATTTGAGAGAGCTGACTGACTACCAATGATCATTCACTCGGAAGCACAATGCATACAATGCAGCTACAAGGAAAGAATGAAAGTGTGTGCTTTTAACTGTGCATCCACAAGAGAGGCACGTCTGTCTGATATCTCATGTTTGTTGTGACATGACTGAATGACTATACCAGGAAAGCCTTTGCTGTCGGGACAGTCAGGCAGCATGTTAATTGGCTGTCAGAACACAGTGAGCTTCAGATACTCTGGATGATGTTCTGTGTCCCTTCACCCTGCAGGACAAATAGATCAACTGTAGTAATGTTATGGGACTGCTGATCTTCACATCTAGCATGCATTCCTCCAAAATCGCTGTCATCTTGGCGTCAGTCATACTGACGTGGGTTAACAGTGCTGTCTTCCAGCCAGACAGAATGTGTTGGAGACTTGGATTCTGTGCATTGCATAGTCTGTACTTTGTCTCTGTACCAATACCAGAGTTGTACATTTCTGGGACTTGGGAGAGTGTCACATGTGAACTTAATAGGAAAGCTTATTCTTGCCTATGGGATTTGCTACATACTGGCCTACATTATGGACCTGTTGGAGGACAGCTCAAATTTGATCAGATCCCTTGTTGACAATGACACACTGCCTTGATCTTGTATCTCTCTTGTTGCGTGCTGGTCACTTCAGTGATCAGCAGCTCTTTCCAGACCCTTTTTGTGACTTTACATGACTGACTTCACAAGACCGTGCCACCAACTGCCTCCACCTTGCTAAGATTACATAAACGAAGGCTACAACAGAAAATCACCGGAAAAGTCATCTAACGTGACATAGGTTTAAATGAGAGAGTGTGTCTGTTAAAGTGTGTATGTGTGTTAACTTGTGTGAGGGTTTTCTCCCTGGCCCAAAGAGTATTTCTTCTACAAGAATTTGGCCCCAGGCAGAATTTATTTGATGACCCCAATGTATAATTTCAATGTTCTCCCAGTATCTGTGTGGGTTAAATTTTTTGGTTTTTCTATCCACAATTCAAAGACATGCAAGAGAATTTGATTCATGGGTTCAAGCTGGCCAAGCAATTGGACAGCCAGGGTTTGCTCATATCTTGTGCTTTATCATGCTGAAGTACCTTCAGATGATGTTAAATATAGAAAATGGACAGATTAAATTAAAGGGTTAAACAATGCCATTTCATTCAAATGCACTTACACAAGTCATACATTTTAAGAAATATGTTAATCCATCCAGTCGTCCATTTTCTAAACCTGCTTTATGCTGAGCATGGTCATGGGGAAGCTGGAGCCTATCCCAACAAGACAGGAATAATCCGTTGACATTTACATTTATATAGCACTTTTCTCAATACTCAAATTGCTTCAGTGAGGGAAAACCCACTTGAACCACCACTAATGTGTAGCATCCACCTTGATCATGTGATGGCAGCCATTTTGTGCCAGTACACTCACCACACATCAGATGTTAGGTGGTGAAGTGGTGACAGTGATAGCCAAACAGAGACAGGGGATGATTAGGTGGCCAGAATGATTAGGCCATGGTGGGCAATTCAGCCTGGGCATCAAGATACACCCTACTCTTTACAAAGGAAGCCCAGGGATCTTTCATGACCACAGAGTCACAACCTCAGTTTTTTGTGTCATCCAAAGGACAGCACCATTTTTACAGCACAGTCCCCCGTCACTGCACTGGGGCTTTGGAATCCACATTCTGACCACCAGGCAAACACCCCCTGCTGGCCTCACCAACACCTTTTCCCACAGCAACCCAAGCTTTTCCTAGACGGTCTCCTATCCAAGTACTGGCTGGGCCTGAATATACGGAGCTTCAGGTGGATGATATGTACTAAAGTGCATGTGGGGACCTTGTCCATTAAGGGTAGAAATGTGTATATAATTCAATAAACACTTTGTTTTAGGAGATGTTTAATTTGTTAAGAGTTTAATTCAAATAAGTAAGAACATTAACATGAAAAATAAATAATAAGAAAGAAGTTGGGAGGTTGGAAGCATGCACTGACTGATACAGCACGTTTCCACACCCATCACACGATGAACCACCTCAGGATCCCAAATTAGGACCCGAGTACAGCGGGTGACACCTCAGCACCACATTAGTTCGAATGAAGTGGAACAGTGTGAGTTTTTTTTTTTTTTTTTTTTTTTTTTTTTTACAGTGGCTGGAGTGCCAGCCATGTTTTCCCTGCAAGTTGGAGGACCTGCTTGCAGGGCTGGGTGCAGGTTAACGTCATACCCAGGACAGAGCAATTGCAGGTTACAGGCCTTGCTCAAGGGCCCAATGGAATGGAATCACTTCTGCCATTTACAGGATTTGAGCCAACAACCTTCTGATTGCCTCAGAGCCACCACTCCACCCAATTAAGAACGATGGGTAATCATATAAAATACGGTTAAAGTATAACAAGTTGTTCAAAAAATAACAAAAAAATGTTATTGTCTGGGAAGAAAAAAAAAATGTGCTAGAATCCTATCAGCCATGTGGCATCTTTTTCTAAAACCATATAACGCCACAGTTTAAAATAATTTAAACATGAGACTAAATATTAGATTTGGTTATGGATTTTCCAGAGGTGCCAACTCTAAGGTCAAAGCTGTTTGCTGGGCTTACTGCACCGATTTCATCTGATATGTTTGTGCAAACATTTGCATATAATTAAGTGTATGCATATACATATGATTATGTTTCCAAAGGTTTTCTGTGTTGTCATAGTAACCTGGAAAATCACTGCCAAACAGGACTGCTAGAGTTTCTTAAGTTTAAAGGAGATGCAATTTGGGACACAGAAGGTTAAAGTTCATTTTAGTATCCATTTCTTTTTGTTCCTTCTCCCTTTTAACCACAAACCCTAGGAGCTGCTACATCACTGTCTCCTGCTCTGCCACCAGCGTCAGATTGATGTCACGGGAAGGCTAAAAATAGCAGCTGTATAAGAAGCAGTTAATGATCCATCGTCACAGGGAGGTGTTGGGGGAGGTAAATGTGTGTGTGTCCACTGATTAAGTCCAAGTTCACTAGGTAAACCCAATCTTTTTTCAGTGAGAAATTAACATATATATTATGAAACATATATATTTTTCATAATATAAAATCTTAGTGCCGTCAATTCTAATAAATTCTTTCGTAAAAAAGAAAAACATATAGATATCTTTGCAATTTGCGTATCTTTGCCAAATCGGTACATTTTAAGCAAAGAACAATATGTCCCCACCAAATGCTACCTTCTGGCATTTAGCACATTCCTTATATGTTTGCTATTTACTAATTTTGCTGTTCTTTGATAATTTATGTGGTGTCTTGACAATCTGCGCAGTGCTTGCAGCCAGCTTGCTGCCATGAACACAATATAAAAATAAAGTGAACTGATTATTGACTAGAGGCAGCCATCACAAACCACAGAGCTTTACAAGATGAAAAAATCTCAGAATTGAAATGAAGCCCAAACAGACAGAATGCTGATTGTTTCTCATGGAAACAGAAAAAGATGGGTTTAGTTAAAGATGTGCATATTAAAAAGAAGACCTGCTGTTTGTTGGACAAATACAATGGGATACAAAAGTAGAGTAACGTTTCCATGTGTATGTCTAAATTGGGAAGTATTATTATTATAAATTGTTATTCACAGAGCTTAAAATATTTTACAGTTTGACCAGTTGTAGTTCAGCCTGTTGCCTCGACCGATGTCTGAATGGGTTTTTGTCCCAAATCCCAAAATTAAAAAGGCAGACAGATAGATAGATTAGACAGATGGCACTTCATTTGTAACCAGTGGGAAATGTGTCATTTTTACAGAATCTCAACATAATCATTATAACCAATAACAGCCCCCTTCTCCAATATACATCAGAATGACCTAAAGGAAAGAAACATAAAAGAAAGAAAACCTTTGACTTGGCTGCAGACAAAAAGAGCAGTTCCGGTCACAATGAGGCATTATAAAGGTGTTGGTATAAAAAAGCGTCAAGACTGCTGACCCTGTGTATGTGTCGAATGCGAGTGGACCCCACAACTGAGTGGTACCACGTCTAAGGCTGTTTCCTGCTGCAGGTCCAGTGCTGTCAGGACTGTCCCAGAATTCCTGCAACCCTGAAATGGATTAAGTGGATTTGACATTTTTAAAGTATATATTATGATCAGAAACATATTACTCAGGAACAAGCAATAGCAAAGTGTTATGTAACTATAATGGATAATCTAACAAAAACAAGTCATTATTTTACTTAGCACTCTACTGAAACTGCTCAGCAGACAGAATTCTGTGGGTAGGATTACTGGCAGCAAAAGAACAAGAAATAGTTCTCCTAAATGTAAGCAGCTCACCTGTGAAGGGTACAATAATATCTCTAACCTTAGACATTAGACATGATCTGTACATTGGCTGGCATAAATCATAAAGAGAATGCTGTGGCTACCATCTTTATTTTACACCAAGATGCCCTATAATAAGATTTCTCACAGAGATGCACATTATAATACAATGGGGAAGCTCAGTGGCACACTCACCGTAACCTGTTATCTTGTGCTTTGAAGTCCAGAAATTTAGTGAGGGAAATAAAAGCAAATGCACTGCACTAATCTTGAATACAAATAAATGCACACACATATACACTTATTTGCATATTGGTAAGCACTGGGCGTAAAAGTGTTACTTCATTATGCACTGCATCATGCACTGTGTCCTTAATTGGTGTCACTTACAACATTATTTGAATTCTCCATATCACCTAATTTTTCATTGTGTACAACAAGAAATATTTATAAGCATTCATTTTCCCCATGTGCTCTGGCCACCACTCTATTTATTAATTGTAATTAAGTCAGCTTAATTTTAAAAGCCAAACTATCTCAAGCACTTTAATTGGCTTAATGGACCGTGCATGATCAAACAGAAAGGTAATCAAGTGTTCTGAAAGCTGAGAAAATCTCATCAACCACCATCTCTGACAGAGCAGGGACCGCTCATACTGTATATATATATGGCGTTCTCATTGAAAATCTCTGTTGTTCGGTGAGAGCAGAAAGGGGGCAACAAAAAACAGGAAACAATCTGAAGCTGTCTATCATAAAATGCAGTGACTTTTACTGAGTGAGACGGTCTAGTGTATAGACCAGAACTTTACTCAAAGTATGGAAATGCTGGTCAAACCAAAGACAATTGGCCAACACTTACTTTACGCAATCTGCGCCCTTCTGAACAGTAATTTAAGGCAGATATCATAGACTCAAGAGCAAGTTCTGACCACAAAAGATCTGATGAATGGAAATTACAATTCTTTAATGTTCTTAACACAACAAATGTAAAGAAATTGACATTTGAGATGTCATGCTGTCCCACTTTGTTTTCTTCATATGTATGTCAAGATGGTGTTTCAGGCAAAATCTGACGCAACTGATTTGCTGCTTGATCAGCACAAAAAGAATTCTAATTAAAAACTTTTTGAAAATAAAAAGAAACATATGGTAAATACACAATGAGTCTCACTGCTCTAAATACTACACAAATGCAAAAAGCCATTTCTCACTCAGTTGAAGCAGATCATAGAATGGTTGAAATAGTTTTACTGTCAAATAATGCAAAGAGTATGCGACACATGCTGTCAAATGAACGAACCACACACCATGGCGCAACGTTAGAGGCTTCGCCTCTGGCGCTGACATCCGAGGTTCGGTTCCCCGAGGGGTGCAGTGAGTGTGTACGCCTGATGAGCCCAGAATTAGGGCGAAACACATGTCACATACTCTTTGCATTATTTGACAGTAAAACTATTTCAACCATTCTATGATCTGCTTCTCGCAACTGAAAGAGGGCACCGTAGCGGATGTTAGCCGACTTGCTGACCAACCACAAGCGTTACCTGGTAGGTAACCACCCATACAATCAGATTGTGATTCAGACTACGAGTGCCATGTGTATATATATATATATATATATATATATATATATATACACATACAAATTGTGAAGCGAAGAGCATCCCCTGCTCGCCATGTCTATCACCTAGCTTTGTCACAATTCTTAAATGCAACCACAAAGACATTTTGGAAGGCCTGTCTGCACACTATGTGGAATTACATCACGTGATTTTAAGATCGAACTGGTACTTTTCCCACTTTGAACTACTGAGTAACACGCTGGGTTCCTGCAGTTGCACCCATTTTCTGGCATACACTTATTACAATACACAGTTGAAATCAGACCTCAACAATTTAGTAGAACATGATGATGCACATTCATTCACACCGGACCATATCAGGGTCAACAATCAATTTAATCTGTACATCTTTAGAATGTACCTGGAATAAAACAAACTTAGACAATAAAACATTGTGCAGACATCATACACTCTCTATGATGGGATTTTATTCCAGATCTCTTAAGATGTGAGCTTTAAAACATACACCCACTTGAAATAGGAGTTAAATTTGTTTGTTTCAATGCAAAGCATTTTACCGAAAACTAAGGTTGCATTGCTTGTAAATCAAATAGAGTAATAATAATGAAAATCAAGGATCTGCTGTCTTTCCTGAATGAAAGTTACAAACGTAAATGATTGCAGGTTTGAAACATGACAGTTGTTTCATTTTCCACGATATTTGGGAGTCATTACTCAAGTGTACAGTATAACACACTTCAGCTAAAGCAACTGTATGCAAAATGCATTTCATTTAAAAAGCATCCATCACAACAGGCCAGTTGGGAAGAGGTGCAAACCAAATGTGGTGACCTTGAGACTAATAACATTACCTCTCCTGTCCTGTTGTAACTGCCTGTTTTTCTGATGAGCGCCAATGCATTTAAAGCCTTGGAGGCCCAAACAATAAAATGAACACAGGGAAACAGGAAAAAGTGAGAGGGAGTGAGAAAATAGCTTGGCTGCACGCACGTGACAGCAGCTAAATAGCAGCTGCTTTGCTCGCACTGGGTCAAGGCATGGCAAGTCCGGTTGCTACAGACGCTTCACTACATAACAGCTGTGGGCTTGATGCCAAGCACATAGCAGTTAGGTGAAAAGAACTGCGGCAAATCACAAATAAAAATGAACACTTATAAAGTGGGATGCAAAAGTAAAAATAAAACAACAATAACATCAAAAATGATGCCTTTGAGAATGTTTCTACAGTATCCTTCCTCTGAGCGAAAAACCATCTTGTTTTGAAGCTCTTTGAAGCCATCCTTCTGGGAAACAAAGAACCATTTCTAAATTATGAAGACAAAATCTGTCATTACACTAACAAATTCCACCAATTAAAGGAGACATTTTATGACTATTAGTCCTGCAGGTTAGAATGCGTATTGCTTAAATGTCCAATAAATATTTCCAATGAGGCATACTGAGGAAGTTAAAATAATAGTCATGATGGTTAACAAACCCTTCAATAACGAGGAGAAACCAGGAGTACTTACTAGATATAAGGTACACTTGAAAAAAGAAAAAGATTGCAGAGAATAAACATTATATCAGTATAATGAACTTAGAGATAGGGTGAGAAGCACAGACATCCAAAAGAGATGGGAGAATGGATCTTTTCTGGACATTCCAGATTCCTCCCATATTTCAAAAAGGTGCACCTTACATGACTGCCGATTGGTCCAGTATGAATTAGTGCAGCATGTGCACAACTGTGCCCAGCATGGACTGGTACTCCATAAAGGGGTGAATTACAGACAAGCTCCAGTGCCCACGGGCACCATATTGGACAAACAAAATTAAAACATGTATGCATGGACAATACAAACACTAACGGGCTGATGATATATACTGTATACACATTTCCATTATACTGTATGTGTAGGGATATTTGTACACAAGCCTATATCTGCAGCATTGAGTGCAAGGCAGTCCACTGTAGAACAAACACAAATGCCTAGAATCACTCATTTTGGGCCAATTTATGCTGCATTCAAGCTCCAAGCTCTGATGTTTCCCCTTCCCACTTCAGTGTGTTCAAAAGGGTTTCTAGTCGAACTATGAAGAAAAATGCGAGGTCACTTGTTTTAACTTGGTCTGCCTAAAAAAGCGATTAAAGATAAAGGCCATTTGTCTTGGAAATAAAGACCAAAATAAACATATTAAATATGTATCGTTTCTCTCCAAATGGCATTTCTGGCTGACCAGGTTATACGTTTTGTTTTGCACAATTGACTACTGTATATCACAACTCTGAGAATTCGAGTACTTGGGTTTTCTCTGAAATGTCTGACTTGTAGTTCCAAGTTTTTAGTGTGTTCATGTGGAATTTTTGACTCAGGGAACTCATTTACCAGATATCTGATGCCACATGAATGTAGCATTGCATTTTCCCAAATAACCTAACCTGCACATGTTTAGGATGTGAAAGGATAACCCTGAGAAATCCCTATGCAGACATGACAGTGACCTGCAAAATCTACAAAGTTAATGATTAGGCTTGGATTCAAACCCAGCACTCTCAAGTTGTGAGTCTGCATGGCTAACTACTCTATTAACTACTCCAGCACGCTGTCCTAGCAGCATTTATAATACTGTACATGCCAAATGCATGCTAGGGGACATAAAGTAATACTGAGTGGTACGCTCAGTTCCTGTGTAGAAGACTCTCATGTATGGCCTAAAGCAAACAAAACTTTACTATTAAAAAATACCTTCTCTCCATATTTTACTGAAATCCAGATGCCATATTTGCATTGACACACACAGTCTGTACGTCCCTGCACATAACCTCATGTACAAGAAAAATGAAATGAAAACAAAAACATTTTGTTCCATTATTGTACCGTACAATTCCTCTAGTGCATCAGCGTGTGGCTTTTTAGAAGACAGATGTGTCATCGCAATCTTTTAGAAGAAAAAAAAAATGATGCACTGAGCACTGGAGAAAAATAAACAAGACAAAGGATGAAACCCTCTGCAAATGGTTCTCTAAAAATTGGCTTTGGAAACATTTCATCTTACTTCTTAACATAAGTCAAGTGGTGTTTCTCCATTTGCAGATGTAAATGAGCTTCCGGGATCACGTACACTTAATAATCTTATATTAAGAGTTCTCTACATATTTCTAAAAATGAAAACTTTGCAGCAATTCAGTTTATAGTGTTTAAATGTAAAGACAAGTGCAAAGGACACTGACAAGTAAATTTCACAGCTTTTAAAAGATTCTGAAGCAGATGTATTAATAATGAATTTAGAAGATCAGCCCATGTACCTTCTTTTCTAAGGTGCAGGGTCTACAGAGGTTCATTGATGAGTTTATTCGCTCCTGAACTTCCTGTGTGGATCCAGCAGAAACGTATTTGCCACCCGTATGATTTTATGCATATTTTTCACAGTGGATATTATTTACAGAAGCTCTGTGTTTAAAGAGCTTCTTAAAAAGCAAAGCTATGTCTATCAAAGCACTGATAATTACTTTAATTACTCTTCAGAGAATGTTACATAATTCCTGGTACCGCTATGAAAAAGTCATTGACTTACTGGGTATGGTAACTGGTATCAACACCCTTAACAGCAGGACCTGTAATACATGCTTTCTTTAGTTTATGAACCAGTCTCCTTCTGATATGTTTAAGAATCATAGCTACTCCTTCTTTTAAGATTGTTTCACTCCAATGATATTTGTGGAATTCTGAGCATGAACTGTTTATTTCAGGTTCTGTTACAACTCAGTGGGATTTATGAAAGATCACATCATTCCAAAACTGTTAATTTATTTATATTCAACATTCAGATGTAGGCTTTTTTTCTGTGTTTGGATCCCTGTCTTGATTTAGCTCAGCATCAGCACACAGACAGAATGGTTACCATTCTGCTGAAAACAAAAATCTCTGAATTACAACATGGTTTCATCACTCATCAAGTCATCTGAAAACTTCATGCAACAAATCAACCCTATACCATAAGTCTCCATCACCATATTTGACTATATGTAGTTTGAATTGTAGGATGCAGTACTGTCTTTTGTTCAAGACGTAAAAGGGCCCTTGTCTGATCAAGCTCTACTTCTTCATAAATTGTTTGTCAAGGAGCTTTTGAGCACTCATATTCTTACTAGTGAATAGTGATTTCCATCTATTTCATCGTGGACTTTGGGTAAGAGAGGACAACAGCTCCCTAAATGATGTTCTAGAGTTATTAGTTAAATTTTAAACTTTGTACTTGAACAGAGTCTGGGAAGACGGACACTTCTAGAAGGCTGACTGTTATCTCAGTTGCTCCCCATTTATATAGTATGGCTCTAAATGACTTTTGGTATAATGCCAGAAAATTTGAAAATACTTTTTGACACTTTCTAGGCTGATAGGCATCAACAATTTTTTTATGAAATTTTTTTTAGGAATTACTTTCAGTCATCACATAATCTTCTATCTGCAACCAAGGATTAAAATACTTCGGTATGCTGGTAAGAGCCAAAGTCAGATTTATATTAATTAAATTCAATAACATCCACTCATCAATCCAGTTCAAAGTCATGTGGGAGGCACTGGGCACAAAGTCCTGGAAACCAGCCGTCCGCAGCAGCTGACCCTAAACAGCCTTTTAACTGGGTTCATTTTTTATTAAAGAATGAATAACTGTTTCATGTGGCAAAATGAACCACCATAAAATGCCAAACAAATTTAATAAACAATAAATGTTTTTTCTCCTAGACATTTTGAACTTCAGTTCCTTCCTTTTTTCTACTAGTACAGCCAAAAAAAGATCTCCATGTTTAATTTTTTGCATCATTGCATATTTCTGCAATAAATTAGAAAGTAAAAGTAAAACACGAAGTAAATTATTTTTCTGGATAATGCAAATCCATCAGAATTTTTAACTAGCCACCCATTTTCTAAGCTGATTATCCACTTCAGGGTCAGTGAAAGCAGAAGCCTATCTGAGTAGAAGAGTTTGCACTTTCACAAATACGAATGCTCATACTCTCTTATATTATGCAAAGTTACAGTCATCATGTAATCAAGAATGCAGGTCTCCATGATGTGGGAGGAAAAAAAAACATCCAGAAAGGCATATTGTGGATCTTTCTGTGTGAAAGGAGCCAAGAGAAACAGCCTTGAAGTACAATGAACATGGCTATCTACAGCAATGCACATACAGTTAGCTTCTATGATCTTTCCGTCCTCCATGGTGAAGATATGAAGTTCTCTTTCTCTTCCAGGAAACTGACACATGTGTTCCGATCGCAATAGAAACAGGGAAACTACTGCTGTGTTTAAACTGCAAACAAGCTAAAACTTGACTTCGGAAGGGTGCTTGCCATGAGACTAAGGGTGAAATGTTTAAAAACATTCAAACTCAAGTTAGAATCTCTTGTCCATTATTCATTCTCTTGATGTCTCTATAGTAGCCCGTTAGCTGAAGGGTTTTACACTGGTTCATTTTGCTCCTTTGTCTACCTCTCAATATAAATAAAATGTATTATATTATTATTATTATTATAATGTTTTAAAATGCTCTGTTGCACACTGGAAAAGGTGCTATAGGTAACAAAGTTGTGTGTTAGTAAATATGATAATTGTCAATTCTAAACTGGCACTGTGTGAATGAGTGATGTGACAGACTCGTACCCTGTCCAGAGCTATTCCTACCTAGGGTCAATTTCCCCCAGGATAGGCTTTGGACCCCCACAACCCTAAATGGGATTACGTGTGTTTGTAAATAGTGTGATATATATAAGGATAGAGACTTTTGTCTAAGAGTTAATTATATTTCTAAATAATGCTTCACATTAATGGAATTCTGAGAGACTGAAGAGATTAAAACAAGTGATGGCAGTGTTGTTTTCCCTAATTTTGATATGACTGTTACTGAACACTGATCTTGAACCAATCTTTACAAAATGTAAATTCCCTAATATACTTGACATTTGGCCTTCTTCTACCCATCCATCTCCTGAGAGCAGATTCTCTATGACAGGGCGATTGGAAAACTGAGCTTATCCCAGAAATATCTAGTTTAGGCCTTCATTCTTTACTGGTACTGAAAAAGTTTGAAAAAAGCTCAATTTTTAAAATGGTATGGTACTGGCATTTCATAAATTTTAGGTTTAGGTTTAGGTTTATTTGTCATATATAGGTTAACACAGGGTCAACATACAATGAAATGTGTAACCGGAAGTGACTGGTAGTTTTCAAGGACCATTCATTCAGTAGCACGATTGCAACACTTATACTCTTTTGACTCTGTAAATGTATATATAACTATAAATATGCACCATTCCCCCAAAAAGCTCCTTGTACTGATTTATAGAGTACTGCAAAGCAGGAAGCCTGCTGTGAGACCAAGGTGGAGTGGGGTTGCCAATTGGCGGGCAAGTTATCCATTATTTGGTATGGGTACTAAGGCCCAAAAGCTGTAATTGACACCAAAGTCAACATTTTTGTTCCAATTCAATACAAATCTAGTGCAAATCAAGAACCTACTGTGAACAGATCCTCCTCAAGGAACACTCATAAACAAGCCCAAAATAACTGATAAAAGGTCACCAATTAAACTAAAATGAATGTCCACCTGCGAACAACACACAAATGATTATCAAGCACAGCATTAAAACCTGGTGTTCAGGGCTGTGAGACAGAAATGCTCATTGAGTATACCACTGTGCTACACATTACAGTGTCTTGTTATATAATAAGGTAATAAGTAAGAGGATGTCGTGGTAGAAATCAAAAGCTGTACAGTCCCAAAGAAAGAGCTCTGAACACATTAATTAGTGATAGCAGCAACACCACAACAACATTTTATTAACAAATTTGATGTATCAGTCTGAATTTCAGTCAATCGTCTCACTTCTTACATTCTAACTGTAGTGGTGGAGTTTCAAAAGTCGCACAATCCATTAATACCATCAGATTCTAGTAGGGAGTTTCCCCTCAATAAGCCGAGTTCAGAGAGCACACCCTGGAACCTGGTTCCCAATGGACACAGAATTAATTTTTCTGAATATAAGCTACTGCAATGTACACTAACTCTTTGTGTAAGATGGCACTGGATATAAACATGTAAAGAGAGCAGTTAACATATAAATACAGCTGAGCTACACAGTACATCTCAAATTCTAGGCTATACAGTATACATTATCTAGCCACCTTCTACCTTACTATGTTCACCATTTGCGCTCCAAACAGCTGTCCATCAGAGAATAGACCAATAAGATGATATGTGTGCCCCCTGATGACTCTGTGTTTCAGAGTCGTGGTAAATTAGCTCACAGACGATCACTACTTAGTATCACTCATCTGTTAGTTCACCAAATAAAGTTTGGCTGAGGTACGAAATGAAGTGGCAGCATTGTATTTTAAAACTGATGTAGAGTGCACTGTCCACGGCACATAGACTCCGAGAATGAAGACATTTAGGATACTTATTCATTGTTTTTTTTTAAGAACATTTTGGAGTTTTAACCTAACCTAAGAGTACCAGGTGTAAGGTTGGAATCAATATGACGTGGAACCATTTTATCTTGGTGTACACACCCAAACTTACTTTTACTGGATCAATTTAGAGTTGCCGATTGCACGGTTTTCAGGATGTGGGAGAAAAACTGAAGTGTCCACTGAAACACCAGACAGATATGGCGAGGAAGTATCAGCGTAGAGATTCAGACTCAGGACCTTGGAGCTATGAAGTACAAGTAGCCCTGATAACCATTCGCTCAGTATGTAAAAATGAAATGTAATGCATGTCATTTTTTTATGTATTTCGTTTCATCTCATTAACCATTTCAGGGTTTTGATAGCAGTATCTAAACAACAGTGGCCTACCAAGTCTACTGAATGGTTCAAACAAAATAGAAAATGTGACACGGATACGTGGATAAAAACAGAAACGGTAATCCCAGTTGTGTCTAAATTAATATTTATTTATATAGATGATGCTTTTAGTCAAATTGCTATCAAACCAAAAAGGAGCCCTGACTGATGAAGTGATATGTTTAATTTCACAGGTGTACATAAAGACAAGACACACCATATTAATATAAACAAGGAAATAATCCATAATTTAGAATTTTATAGTTATTCCTAAACTTTTCTAATCTCTGCCCTGCTGAGGTGGCACGTTAGCAAAGTGTTCAGCAATGCCATCTCATGGTTTTAAAGCCCTGGCTTCAAAATCTGGCCCAGGCTCTGTGTGGAGCTTGAACATTTTCATTGTGTCTGGGGGTTTTTCCTCTCAGATTGTAAGCAGATGCTGGTTATGTTAAATTGAGACCGTAAGTTGACCCTGTATGAGTGACTGTGGATGCATACGTGAAAAGCACGTTTTTCAAGAGATGATTCCCATCGTGTATCACATCCCACTGGGATATACTAATGCACCAGAACATAAAATAACGTTACCAACATGGCTAAACCTAAGTCATGTTTGCACCCAACTAGAACCTATCCCTATAGTATGAGGGGCAAGGCAGGAAAAAGGTCTAGATTGGTGCCAATCCACCACAGCATCCACTCACACACCTCTACGCTCTCAGGGCCAATACGTAATTGTCAATTATTGGTACAATGGAACAACAGAGTGTGTTTAAGATATCAGCTTGAAAATATCAAGCTATTTAAAGTTTCAAGATGCAGTATCAAGGGACAGCCTTCTAAGATAAAATTTCCAAAAGTCTAGCGGTATAGATGTGAACTGTAAATTTATCCAACAACTGAGAATTTTGCCCAAAATGAGCTAGAAATCACAAAATTACAGAATAACTGTTTCCATATTTTCTAAAATGGAGCACTGACATTAATGCCTTTGGATGGTAGGGACTGAACTGGTTACCCAGCATTTAAAGGCCAATGTATTAACTGCCTAGTTATGTCAAACGAAGAAATGAGGTACTTCGCAAGGGGTTTGATGGAAATCCAAAAGAAACTAATATTATAGACTAGAAGGACAATAGAGTATTTGATTGTATGGAGATATGGTGCTTTTGAGGGTCGGTACCCAACACAAGCACAAATGATTTAAAATGATCATCCAAGAAAATTCTGGTAACTAAAATGGTGTTAAAAATAACAGTGCCTAAAAATAGGAAGAAAATCTATGGCGTCTAAAAATAGGCTCATTTTAATCAAGTCAGGAGCTCGAGACGTGATTAGAGTTGCATGCTCCAGGGGTACGCTCCAGCGTAGGTGTAGCATGAATTGATCCGTCCTTCATAGCCTTTGATTGATCACCGCACTGTAAGGGTGTTTTGAGTTCTGATTCAATCAGTTCTTTTTAACACATGAATGAATTCTAAAAAGGGGAAGGGAAGCCCAAAACAAAACAGTAGCTTGAAGACTGTAAAAACAAATCAGTTGTTATAAAGTCCTGGCTGACCCTGAAAAGGACATCTGAGCTGCTATTAAATATGATCAAATTAAGTCATTGCTGTCTGTGGGTTTTTGATAGTGTATTGTGGTGGAATAGCTACTCACCCAGATAGGATTCCTGTCATGCACCCAAAGCTACTGGGATAGACTCCGATTCCTCATGATCCAGTAATGGACTAGGTGAATTCAGAAAATGGTTGAGTAGAAAGATGGCATCTTTGGGATTGAGAATCAACACGGGAATACTGCGTGGTGGTTTAACAACCAACGAATGAGACGAGTCTTCAGTTCAAAAGACTGTTCTTGTTTGAGTGTGCTTTAACTATATTTTAGCCAAAATATATGCGTTTGGGGTGCTGTGTGCATACGACTGGATATCTATCATATAGGAGTAAATAGTTTGGGTTGCGATGGCCCAAAAAGCAGAGCAAGGATTATTAGAAAGGGCTACAGCAAGACACTAGTATTTTGAGAAGTTTACAGGGGACAGATACTGTACCATTTCCATGGGCGGCTGGGTTTTCAAGAGGATTCAGCAACAGACAGCATACAAATGTAGTTGTGCCAAATGAGCCGTAATATGCCTCTGCTAGGAGAGGCACAGTGGCACAGTGGGTTCACATCCTAGGTCCTCCCTGTGACGCAGACTGGCGATTCTAAATTTGCACTAGTGTGAGTTTGTTATGAGTATGTATGTGTGTTCACCCTGTCCAGGGTTTGTTCCTCCCTTGCACCCTATGCTAGCTGGGATTGGCTCCAGCAGACCCCCGTGACCCTGTAGTTAGGATATAGCAGGTTGGATAATGGATGGATGGATGTAGAAGAGTGCAGAACTCAAAGGTTTAAAGTTATTTAAAGTCCACATCTGTTTAGAAATCCATGCCTTTTAAGATCCATAACAGTGAGCTCACTCTGTACAGGAGCACAAACGTGATGGGAGAGCATCAGAGTAGTTGTGACCCTTCACTCACCATCACACCTTTAACCTTATTCAGAATGAAGCGGGTTAGAAAAAAAAAAAAACTGACTGACTAAAACATGTTGCTGATCACACCTTAAGGGCTTATTTCAATGCATTCAAACAGTATAGTGGGGTGGGGAATTTGGTAAAAGCCAAAAATTGTGCTCAGGACAAGCAGTGCCAGAGATCAATACATCTGACAGGTCACCACTTACAGGATCCTGCAGCATTTGCTTGAGGCCTTGCACCTGTTTCTTTGTAATTAAGCCACCATGGTTATTATCTAGTAATCTTGTCACACTAGGAACTATTAACATGTGTCATTACAGAAGACATATTAATAGCCTGAGTCCATCGTATTATGGTTCTGAGTACCCATTCTTGTGTTGTTTAAACATGGCTAATAAGTTTGTGTTAATCGGTCAGCCACTGCTCATTTTCACAAGGTCCTAAAAGGCAAAGAGGCCGACAGTTTACTCTTACTTTGTTGCAATTAATTTTACATTGACAGATCCTCTACATCGGCCTGTTCGTTGAGCTGTATATAAATCTTATTTTAAAACAAACAATCGGCTCTTAGCAGAAAGAATAAAGAAGGGCTGAACCTTCCGTGACGATGCAATTGCTATGGAAACGTATCTTGTTAAAAGACAGGAAGCACTGCTTTTCTGCACTTCCTGCTATGTACTGTAGACCTTGACCACAGTAAACAGGCAAGCACGTCTTTCTGAGAATAAGTTCCAACCAGCCTCGGTGATCCAATGAAGCCCTGTAAGCTTTATATAAATGTTTATAACATGTACTCCTCCAAGCGCACACAACTGTTAACCATCTTAAAACACCCAAAATAGACTCTACAAATAAAGCCCACTCAGGAAAACAAAATCCAAACCACCAGATAAATACAAATGTAATTTATTTGCATATATTCTTTATTTTAGGCTGTGAGAAAAGTGCAAGGTGTGGGTTGCAGCTCCCTTCAACTTTAAAACTGGAAAAACGTGTTATGTAAATGGTTGGCTGTCTAGATGGAAATTCAGTGGAATGAAGAAAATGGAAATCTATAGTTTCTTATATCAAGGGCGCACCAAATGGGATTTTGGAATGAAGAACCAAGGATAGGATTTTTTTTTTCTGTCTGAAGATTCTCAACAGGCTAACCTTACCCATCAACACTTTCTTTTTGCATAGAAAAAATGATCCAGCATTGCTGTAAAATTTGTTTAGATTCTCTACTCAAAATAAAAAGCAGTTGTGCCTTTATGAGTTACAAATTTCAAAATTCTAGTACAATTGTTGGGTTATAAAATGAACTGATGAATCTACTATATAATAAAATGCTACTGTCTGTGGGTGGGTATAATAAAATGCTACTGTCTGTGGGTGGGTGGGTGGGTGGGTGTGTGTGTGTGTGTGTGTGTGTGTACAAACAATCTGATTGGTTCAGTTTGGCTTTGGTCTAATTAGTCTATTTTGTTTAAGTTGCTTAGAGAGGAAGCACTAGGCAAGAAAGGTTGAGACACGTGAGGATACTGAGGAAAGGTGTAGGAGGAATGCTGAGAGATGCCTTTAAATAATAGTTAGTATTCACAAGGATATTTTCAGAGTGAGTAATGGGGACCCGTCTACCATTGGTAACAGTTGAAAAGTGGACAAAAGGTGAACAAGGCCCTTTGAAATGACAGAGAATGAGAATGAGGCTTTATGGGAATGCTATCGACAGAGAAGAGCAAGGGCAAGAGCAGTTGAGACCTACAAGGAAACCACGGAAATGTGTAGGAGGAACACTGAGGGTACACTTAAGGCGAGATATATCAAATATCAAAATATTTTAAAATTTGTTCTGTTACCTGTCTTCAACAGGTAGCACAGCTAGTACTTTATAAATGTGTACAGTGTAAACCCCGGCAGATCAATTACAGTGAGTAGAACAGAAATATAGAATAATTTAATATTTTTTCCCTTTAAAGTAGTAATTCGTCCATCCATCCATCCATTATCCAACCCGCTATATCCTAACACAGGGTCACGGGGGTCTGCTGGAGCCAATCCCAGCCAACACTGGGCGCAAGGCACGAACAAATCCCGGGCAGGGCGCCAGCTCACCGCAGGGCTGAAGCAGTAAATGCACACAATAAAAAAAAAATTCTTTCATAAAGAGAAATAAACAGATTCACAGCAGGCCAGACCCTAACGCAGTAAGCAGTTGAGGCATATCTGTGAAATAAAGTATCTAAAATGCCTGCATCACCACAGTTCAAAGTGTGATTGGGGCAAATCTTCTTCTGAATGTCATATGTTCAAGGCAGGAACTGATTCTGGAGAGAGTTTGTTCTTATACACCACCAAACTTTAGTTCAAATCCTAGCAATGTGTCACTGGAAAGTAGGGAGAAAAGCAGCAGAAGAATATGCAAAGTTCATAAAGAACAGACGATTGTTCTACGTTGTCCTATGGTGTCAATACCCTCATAAGCAATGCTATAAAAATGCAGGAACTGCCATGGTTTGTCTGTTCATTCTAGGGTTGCATAGTATGCTGGTACTGGAAAACTACTGAAAAACCTAAATTTTAAAATGGTACGATACCAGCATTTCAGGAATTTCAGAACCGGAAGTAAACATCAGCATTCCCTTGACTCTCAATAGTGTCCATACAAAAATGACCATTCTGTAGACTTCACAAAATGAAACCACAGGCCTCAATGTGATCGAGACTTTGTTGTGCTTGCCCATTTTTGTGACAGTCAGTAGTGTGCTGCTTGGCAGAGCCAGCACTGTAAGAAGTGTTAACAAGTATGCCGAGTTCAGCCATAATTCTTGGCCCCTTTTTACATTCTGTCGTAGTACATAAAACATAAGATGTTTTCTGTTTGTGAAATCCAAAACACCTGCTTCCCCGTTCCTCATTGCTGCATCATATGCATTGTACTTCCGAAAGAACATTCATCGGGTGTCAGTTCTAATGCACACAGAGCACAACCCTATGACTCAAGACAAAAACAAACCTGTTTTCTTTTATCGACGTGAGTTGCAGAGAGTCATTGGGCATGTCACATTATAATTCTTTGCATTTATATAGCACTTTTCTCACTACTCAAAGCGCTCAGCAATTGCAGGTTAAGGGCCTTTCTCAAGGGCCCAACAGAGCAGAGTCCCTATTGGCATTTACGGGATTCGAACCAGCAACCTTCCCGATTGCCAGTGCAGCTCCCTAGCCTCAGAGCCACCACTACGCCTACTAATATACAACTATATTAGTATACATAATATACAATAATACAACTGGCTTCACAGGAGCACACCACTGCCTGCCTCCAATTCACTAAGATTATGTAAATGAAGGCAACTACTGAAAATCGCTTAAAAATTTGCATAATGTAGCATAGCCTTTGCCCTTCTGGAACTCTCAGAGGCAGTGGCCAACGGGTCAAATACTTTATATATGGAAGTATCGTGTCCTGTGGTGCAGATATGGTGCTGGAATAAAGGTGATACCTTTTCCTCTGTCTCCTTCTACCTAAAAGGTATCCCTATGGTGCCAGCCATCCAGATTTTATTCAGGTATTTCAAATTTTTTCTTCTTCTCTCACAACAGCACCAATTTTGCAGACAGAATGGGGTATCAAGTAAAATGCTTATTGTTAATGTTAAATGTTATTTCTTTTAACTCATTTTTCATTTTATTGGACAACCTGCTGGGTGTTATTTTTTGCTCATTATAGCTATTAAAACTCCAATAAACACTTGATCACAAAAAGCATAGGCAGGAACTGATAATATATACGGCAGGGCCACATCTATCCAGCGTAACCAAGATCCAAAGCCTGTCAGACAATAGAAGTGACATATGGCACAGAATACTAATGAAAAACAGACACAAAGTAGAGTATCTACATACAAATACAGTTGAACTTGAACTTGAATTTTTTATTGCTATGCAACACAGTTGCTAGGTATTTGTCTTGATATAATTCTCTGGTTTCCTCCCACATCTCAAAAATGTACAGATTGAATTGGGACTCTAAATTGGCCTGAATTGACTGAATGTTGGCGTGTGCATTACCGTACATTTCGGTTGCGAGGTACACCATCATTGGAAAAGCAACAAAAAAGCCAACATTTTAAAACAGTATGGTACAAACATTTTGGGATTTTCAGTACCGGAAATAAACATCAGCTTTCCTTTCAGCCCTCACATTGACAATCCCTATTGCAGTTGTGGAAAAACATCCATTTTGTTGACTTCCTGAAACAAAACTACATGATTTGATGCGACTGGAACGTCTTCATGGGACCCCTCTGCCCCACTGTTTCAACGTGATTGGGATTCTCCCAAATGATTCGACGCGATAGGGACGTCACAGGGACCAAATTGCTTTGAAGAGATCATGACTTCAAGAGAGGCCTAAAAATTGCTTTAACACAAATTGGAATTTATGGGGAAATATTGTTGCTTCAACGCAATCAAGGCTTCATGGCTATCATTAAGGAAGTGATGCGTAGTGCGCCATGATAGCGTGGTGCACCAGGGTGGCAAGCAACTGTGTGGCTCACCTGGGAAGCTGGGGTAAGTCTAGGGGTTTTGGAGTTATCCGTTATTTACTCTGGAATAGCTCTGGTACCGGGAATGAAGTATAAAATCTGGCATCAATTCTTCTTCTTCTTCTTCTTCCAGCTGCTCCCGTCAGGGGTTGCCACAGCGGATTGTCCAAAATTGTTGTCCACATATTAAATTGGCAAAATTTTACACCGGATGCCCTTCCTATCGTAACCCTCCCCATTTATCCAGGCTTGGGACCGGCAAAAAGAAATACACTGGTTTGTGAATCCCCTGGCATCAATACTGAACTCAAAAGTTTAGTACCGATCCAACACTACCTTATTGCAAGTTGGACTGACACCAATCTGGTATTGGGTACTTTCCTCTTTACTAAAAGGAAAGAATCTGTATTTTGGAATAAGCAGGTCTGGAAAAATTAATGAATAAAATGAAATAACAGCCTGGTTTTCTGCACCAACACTTCATCTTCTGTCATTCCTTATAAAATAGTGATTTGTGTATTGGAGAGGCTGAGAATTTTTGCTAGTAATTCCTTTAAAACACAAAAGAGCTAATAAATAGTGCACAGAATAATACTGCAATCAAAAGTATTCAACCATTCATTTTCTAACCCACTTATCCAATTTATGGTAGCCAGTGTCTATGTCAGCAGCACTGGCTGCAAGGTAGGAACCAATCCTAGACAGGTTACTAGTATTAAAAACATCAATATAATACTTTAATGACTAGAGCACTTCATTAGTTTAAGTGCCATCTGTGGCGACAGCTTCAGTTTGCTACTTCCAATAAACAGGTGCAATGCAAAAATAAATGGTGCTCTCTCCTTTATGTCACATTTCTCAGGTCATGGCACAGTTCTTAACAATGATGTCTCAAGTACCAGCAAGAGCAGATTCTGTGCCCAACTTCTCTGGGTTACTTTCCACATCTTTAAAAACATGTACAATAGATTAAATGATAAATGTAAATTGGTCTTGAGAGTGTGTGTGTGTGCCCACCGATGGACTGCCACCCTGCCCATTTTCTGGTTTCTGCCTTGCACCCAAGAAAGCATATGGCCTCCAGGACCCTACATTGGATTGTAAGATTTGAAAAATGGGTGGGTGGGTGGATTTTTTTCTGAACCTCGCATGAAGTCCTTGTGCACAGGATCTCAGACAGTGCTCTCTGTATGCTGTCTTCAATCCAATTCAGCAAAGCTTAAAACGTCTAAACTAAAAACAGAAGTCCTCCATGCACCAAACTTCTTAGAAAAATGGATGTGGTCATAACTCCTCAGCCCAAATATGCGATTTTGTTTTTTAAATACCGGCAAATTAATACCATACACAGTGAATCACTGGTGCAGACTAAACCAGCAACCATATAATATGATTTACTATCATTTCCTCTACTACCAGGCCAGCCAACTGACCCTTTACAGTATACAATTCTCTAGTCTTGGTGCTCAGAGCCTGTACAATTATCCTAAATGCAAATTGGTACTACAGAAAATGCATCATAAATGCCTGCCATCCCTTGCTACTTACTACCATGTTCTTAGTGTCTGATAAAATGGAATGTGGACTAGCTGAGCATTGCACAATCAAGGTTCTTGGAAATCTGCATCTTTCATAAAAGGGGTACCAGACATGCCATAAAAGAAATCCTCGTGTTCAAAATGACAGTGTTTCGTGGCATACCTTAAGTCAGACAATTTACGCAATCACAAAAATCATGGGTCTCGGATGACTGACATATAATTTATGTGCACTAAAAATCATACACATGTTGTAGAGCTCTTACGTAAAGTTCAATGCTGCAAGCAGACCTGGAAGGTCATTGCAAATGCCACACAAGGCAACTGTCTTTTAAGATAGAGTATGCTGCTGCACCGCTTCTACCACACTCAGCTGCTGCTCTGAGGATCATGAGCTTAAAACGCATCCTCTGCTGACTTTCCATTCACCATCCCATGTAACATGACCCTGTAAATATTTACTCTTGCTCAAGTAATGAAGTCTTTCTTTAAGCAGGGCATTTAATCCGATTAATAAACAGTATACGGTTGGTCATGGAAAGGCACAGCTGAT
Source organism: Erpetoichthys calabaricus (assembly GCF_900747795.2). Classification (NCBI taxonomy): domain Eukaryota; kingdom Metazoa; phylum Chordata; class Cladistia; order Polypteriformes; family Polypteridae; genus Erpetoichthys; species Erpetoichthys calabaricus. The sequence continues at coordinate 149,313,012 of NC_041404.2, read as the reverse complement.
AAGTTCTTAAGTTGCCTTGTCAAAGCCAAAACAATACATTTTATTTAATGTGCTGTTTATAGCCATAGCTCTCGATAGCTTAGATGAGCTAGAATGAACTTATTTATTTTACATTGAAGTGTCATGGCAGTCTTTTGGGTAACACTATCAACTTCACAGCCTTTGGGTCCTAGTTGAGGTGTTTTCTACATATTCTACACTTGCTACTTGTGTTGCTACAGCTTTTTCTCAAAATTGACATTTCCTTATGATGCTCTATTTGAGTGGTGATACTATATTTCTCAGCGAGGAAACATTTAAATAGGGTTCAAAATAGATCTGTTATGCTCAAAAGATGTCATGTTGCTTCTTGAAGTGTTCCTTCTAGTGCCTATTGAAGCTTCTGAATAGCACTAATGCATTTAGTGATCAATTTGCAAGCCCAGTACACTACTGAACAAAAGCCAAGGGAATCCATATGGTCACTTGCAGCTTGCCAATGCTGGCACTCCTCGCAAATGAAACAGATGCATTAAGCTGAAGAATTTTGCAGAGCTTTCTATTAATAAGGAAAAAAAAAAAAGTTTTTGCCAAGTTTTCCTCCGTTTTCAACTGGCAGTCTTCTTAAACACAGATTTTGATCACTCTTCAGAATGGCTGTACACTGAAGACAAACTCATACACAACAGTCTAGGCTAGCTTATCCCAACCCCTGACTACACCTTTCATTATTTCGTTTAAAGAGCTGCCCCTCCATCTCCCCCAAATACACAGAGTGCAAGCCAACATAAGCTGGAAGGCATGGGTCACCTCTGTGCATTAATTCTAACAGCAAGCATTTTCAGCACTAATTCTGACTGGTCTCGGGTCAAGGAAATAAAGCTTAATACCGTAGTCAGCAAAATGAAAACTGCTGACAATGTTTTTGCAGAAACATAAATTATAAGAAGACTATCTGGTTTTATTCACATTTGAAAGCAACCCTTGCTTCCCCCTTCCTAGGCACCCTCTTGCTCCCTTGAAGACAGCCACTGACTACAACTAATGATTGTGATATGCTGGCACTCTGTCCACAGTAGCTCCTAGCTTGCACCCACCATTAATAGATTTTCTGCAGATCAATGTATGGATTTACTATATTGTATCCATGTTATTACCCGTTTCTCCTTACAAAGAATTTCAAAATGCTTTGTTGAGAGTGACATTCACAACTCCAGAACACATCACATTACAAAACTACTCTCTTATTATAAAGTAAATTTATAACAGCAATCCAATACATTTTTATTTAACATTATGTTTACGCTGTCTCTGAGTTTTCCTCTGGGTACATCTGCTTTCTTGCCACATCCCAAACACATGTGGACTCCTAATTCAACCCTTATGTTTTGTGTAATTGGCTATGCCCTCTAATAGACAGATATAGCCCATCCAATGTTGGCTTATGGCCCTGTACTCATAGAGAATTACCTCTGCAGCCATGAGTTAAATAGAAACTGGATGGATAGACGGAGTTTCCACAGGATACACTATCAAAACTCACACATTAAACAAGTGACATCTGCTAATCCCAGTGACACCCACTTTCCACTGCCACAAATAAAACCGCTGGTATTATTATTATTTTTTTTTTTTTTTGCTCTTGCTTACTTTTGGTAATGCGGTTGTCAATTTCAAAATCCTGTCTCTCTTGTTAGCACTGCAACAATGCAAACAAAATTAAAGATTAGTATTGTTATTTTTAATTCTGCGTTCCCTTATCAACCACTACTACTTTGGCTTTATTCCTTCTTCCTCTTAGAAAATCTTTTGATTTTCAAGCAGGCTAATAACATAAAAACATACTTGAATAGAGCCCTGAGAAAAATACTAATTAACATGAAGCTTTTACCCAAGCTGAAATTAGCACTCTCGGCTATGTACATATTATGTATAATATAAAAATGAGACAAGTAACTACTGTACTGAACAACAAAAACCTTGTTAAACTTACATAATTATCATGTAGAAAACCAATAAGGTCAAAGTACTGGTATACTGCAAAATAAAAAAAAAAAGACTTCAGAATGTTCTGATGAATTGAAATGATTTTATTTAATAAAGTATATTTTTACAGCACTAAAGAAACAAGCTTCCCTTAAAGAAAAAATCCATTTTCCAAAACCACTTACTCCTCACGGTTGGAGGAGGCTGAGGCCTATGTAGTATCAGACACAAGGCTGGAACCAGTCTCAGGCAGGGCACCAACTTAACTTGAGGGCATATTTGCACACACTAAGCTGATTTAAAGTCATCAAATAAACAAATCTGTATGTCATAAGGAAGAGGGAAGAAACTAGTGTACTTAGAGAAAATCAAAACATACATGGTGAGAACCTGTAAACTCCACCCTGAAAATAACCAGACTGAGATTCAAACCCTTGATGTTTAAGCTTTGAAATAATTGTAAAATGGAAGAAGTTTAGAACTACCAGGACTCCTCCTAGAATCTGCCATCTGGCCAAACTGTGTAATGGGGACAAGACAGACCTTGGTCAGGGAGTTAACCGAGAACCCAATGGTCACTCTTTGTTAGTAATCCTCTGCTGAGATGGGAGAAGTTGGAAGAATGATCATCTCTACAGCACTCCATCATTCAGCATTTATGATAGAGTGGCTAGATGGAAGCCACTCCAGAGTAAAAGGTATTTGACCGTTTAAAAGACTCAGAGCTAAGGGAAAAGATTCTCCGGTCTGCTGAGACAAAAACTGAACTCTTTGGGGAGAACTCCAAGGACACTGCTCATCACTTGACTAATACCATCCATTCAGTGATGCCTGCTGGTGGCAGCACCATGATATGTGTGTGATTCTCAGTGGCAACGACAACAGGACTAATCAGAATTGAGGGATGGTTGAATTCAGCCAGATACAGAGAGGTCCTTGAAAAAGACCTGCCCCAGAGTGCAGGCAATCCCACACTGGAGCAACAGTTCATCTTACAGTACGACAAGGACATGAAGCATACAACTAAGACAACTCTGGGGTTGCTCCACGACAAGTCTGTGAGTGTCTTTGAGTGGCCCAGCCAAAGCCCAGACTTAAACCTTATAGAACAAGTGTGGAGAGACCTGAAGATGGCAGCTGATTGACACTTTCCATTCTGTCTAATGGAGTTTGAGAGGATCTGCCAGGATGAATGAGATAAACTGCCCAAATCCAGGTGTATAAAGATGGTAGGGACTTACCTAAGAGGACTCAAAGCTAGAATTGCTGCTAAAGGGGCTTCCACAAAGTATATCACAGTAGATGATATCACATAATAAGATTTCATCTACTGTTAAATTCTGCTCTGTACTTGTAATATTTTTATTTTACTGTTATATTGTATTAAGAATTAATTGTGTTTTCTTCTGTGTACTGTATTGTATTGACCCCCTTCTCTTTGATATCCACTACACGCCCAACCCACCTGGAAAGGGGTTTCTCTTTGAACTGCCTTTCCCAAGGATTCTTCCATTTTTTTTGGGGGGGGGGGGGGTTTCCTTGTCTTCTTAGAGAGTCAAGGCTGGGGGGCTGTCAAGAGGCAGGGCCTGTTAAAGCCCATTGCTGCACTTCTTGTGTGATTTTGGGCTATACAAAAAAAAATCATATTGTATTGTATTGTACTGAATTAAGTGTCTGAATAAATGAGAGATTTCAATTTTAGATTTTTGACAAATTTGCAAACCTTTCTGAAGACATGTTTTCCTTTTGTCATAGTGGATTATTCAGTACATAGATTCATGGGCAAAAAATGGCAAATTAATCTAATTAAAGGGGCCTGAATGTTTTCTGAATCAATTGTATCTATCTATTTATAAATTTCCTGGATAAGTTATTCAATTACAGGTCAATGGGATCTGGAACCTGCAAAGGCACCACTGGCTGCAATGAGAAAGGCAACCCTGGACCAGGCATTTACTGCTACTTCTAATCTGAGCTAACTGAACTACATTACGGTGGTATATTTATGGTTCCAATGGTCTGAATGTTGAAAGAAAGATTATTTCATTTTGTTAATATGCCTCTAGGGTAAATCATTATAATTAATATAGAATTATAACAAACACTCCTCATCCATTTTTACACAGAAAGTCTGGGATAATAATTTCACTTCAAAGCTATAGATCCAAACAATCGAAATCATTATAAATATGAAATAATTAAAATGAAAGGCAAAATAAACCATCAGTGTCATTTCAACGGCACTGTTAAAAATGGACTTGCTTTTAAAAATGTTCTATTGCAATTAAAACTCGTGAAAATATAATGAGTAGGCCATTTATTTATTATTAAATTAGTGTTTTGTATAAAATGATGACAGTAAACAGGGACCAAAAATAGATAAATACCATGCAAGAAGGGGTGGCACAGTGGTAGTGCTGCTACCTCGTAGTAAGGAGATCTGGGTTCATGCCCCGGGTCCTCTCTGTGTGGAGCTTGCATGTTCTGTCTGTGTAGGTTTCCTCCAGGTGCTTCCAGTTTCCTCCCGCTGTCAAAATGCTGGTTAGGTAAAAACTGGCCCATATGTGTGTGTGTGTGTGTGTGTGTGTGTGTGTGTGTGTGTGTGTGTGTGTGTGTGTGTCCACCACCATTCAATGGACTGGCACCCAGTCCAGGGTTTGTACCTGAATTACACCCTATGCTGGCTGGGACAGGTCCCTGCGACCCTGATCTGGACTAAGCAGGTTAGAACATGACATGGCTGCGCAAATAACTTGGTTTTTAAAAGGTTATTTGTTTCTATATACAGGAATATGAAGATATGTACTGTACATATCTTCATATTCCTTGCCAAAACAACTCACAAACCCAGTTTCTCTTTCAATTGTAGGTCCCTATTGCTTCTACCCCAATGAAATGGGATTTTCTCTTTTAAATGTGGAAGATGCATTGATGAAATGCTCAAATTTCCACCCTTATATATTATCATGTTTTGTCATTTATAATGCTTTCCATGTACCAAGCATTTTGTTATTTTTAAGACAGTGTATAATATATGTATATTACTGTCTGGCTAATTCCATATGCAATATTGACTAATTGATCTTTTTTATATGAATATTTAAGTTGGGCAGCATGCTGGCTAGTGTGACAGCATTGCCGCATAAGTTGACAGCTAGGATACCTACGGACTAGAGTTGCACACTCTCCCTCTTTGCTTTCTTCTGGTGTGTCTGGCTTCACACCACAGCCAGAATATAGCAAACTGAGATCTGGGATATGCTGTGGTTCCCCCGTGACCCTATATGTTCAGGAAATGGCTGAATGGAAATATTGGCATTGCACAGTGCATAAAAAAATTACAATGAAGCTATCATAATTTTCTTTATTACATACACGAGATAAAAAAAATTCCACAAGAAATAGATCAGTATTAAAACTTAAGTACATACGCAAATGTTAATCTCATTTGGAATGTTTGAAATTACAAATTTCTGCCAGAGAGACTATTTTTTATTATTTACAACAGGCAGTTCACAAATAGTACAGTATTATTTTTTCAATGCAAAAAGGCCTTTAAGCAGTAATCAAGTCAGGCTTTTGGAATTCATTTTTTATTTCCCCCAATAAAATGTACAAACTGCAGCAAAACAGTTTTTTCTAAAGGAAAAACAGAGTACTAGCAAATGTCACTAAACTGAATACACGTCCCTGCAGGGGTGCCACGTCTCACTTGCCACTCGTGCAGCGAGTACATTTTGCTCATGCACCGCTTGTGTTTTAATCACAGTGTCACTTAAGGATCCTGCTGTAGAGGAGCCCTTCAGGCAATATGAAATTGGCAGGGTGGTACAAAGAGAGAGAGAGAAAAAGGACAGATTTCAGTTTAATTTACATTTGTTATATATAAATTGGCAAACAAGGCATCCCACTGAAACCTAGCCAGATAAATTAGATAAGAGAGGCAACAAAGCAAACGTGACAAAATTAATAAATAAAAAAGAAGCATCAAATGGTTTTTTTAATTGATGTTTTTTTTTTATTTTATAACTTTAGTACCCAAAACGCAGAAGAAAATAATGTTGCATTAATGTGGTGCTTTTCAAGACACAAAGTGCTTTCACATAGTGGGTGGGGAGCCATTTGTAAAACCACCAACGAGTGGCATCAACCTGGATGATGAGATAGCCATTTTTGTGCCAGTACGCTTACCACACATTAGTTATTAGGTGGTAAAGAGGTCAGAGAGATAGTTAGCTATGATGATTTAATTAGATGATTAGGGGCCAGAACGACCAGGCCGTGACAGGCAATTTAGCCAAGACATCAGGAAACACACTACTATTTAAAGAAAAATGCCCAATGATCTTTAATGACAACACAGAGTCTGTATGTCAGTTTGATGTCTCATCTAAAGGACACCAGTTTTCACAGAGCAAGTGGAATGACTGCTGGTAAAGCAGAAGAGACTAAAATAATGTGTTAGCTACTATGAAGTGAGCATAGGGGAGCAAAGCATGGCATTTCCTAGTATTTCACCAAAATCTGTCTTTTGCTTTAGTCTTGGATCCACAGATGGTAGTTGAAGAACTTCACTGCCAATGATGTTTACAATGTGCCCGAATTCAGCTCAAATGATTACTCTGCAATCATAATACACATTACATTTGAGTACACTCCACACCAGCTTGTGCCATAAATGCCCCAATCATGTCTTTCCACATATGCAATGGTTAAAGATACATCCAGTAATATCAAACTTAAATGGATTCAAGCTGCCATTAACCCAGTATAAAGGTCTGACGAAGAATTACTACATTAACACTCTTTATTCTGTTAGAGCAATTGCTGGGACTGAGTAAGAACAGGTAACATAAATGTGTCAGACTAGAAGCATCTTGAAAGCAACATTAATAGAATAGCTGTGCCAGTCCAAGTAAAAAGAAGCCCCCACCACCACCACCAGCCCACACCAACCTTGCAGCTGTGAGTTGCACTAAAGACCACAGTGGAAGCTGTGACTCGGCCTAGATAAGAGCGGAGGAGTGCTCCCTAATCACGCAATAAGAAAGGCACATCTCTGAGACACTGAGAAAATGAAAATAATGCAGAAATTATGTCCTCAGAAGCAATCGTGCTCATTTCAGCCTTTTTTTCCTTGTGAAGTATCACACACTATCAATTGAGATGATGAGATTCTTAAACTGCGAACACCATGAGGAAGAAATTAAAAGAAAGAGATTATGTAACGTCACAAATCCAATTCAGTCCCACAGAGACGTGTGATGCCATCACAGAAATGAGCATGTTCCATACAAATCTCGTACATCTTAAATAAAGAGCTTGTGTTGTGTTAAATACAAACCATTCCATTTTATTAAGCATTATTAACAATCTAAATAATGGGATGTCTGCTGCAGAAGACAACCTGGCATCACCTTCAACATGTTAATTATTACTACTGCTAATTTGTCAGATGTTCTTCCTAAAACAGACAGAATGCGTTTTCAGCTTTTTTAACAGTCTTCAACTATAGCTGGACTACAAATTATACAGGGTGGTCCAGATCTAACTATGTAACTTTTAATGCAATGCAATGCAATAATTGAATAGTTAGATCTGGACCACCCTATACTTTATCTTTTTTTATTGCAAAGATACAAAGTGAAACATTCCACAATATTTATCTTAAAGTTAAATGCTGAAATTTGCTGCTTGCACATGTATTCAGCCCTAGTGCACTGATAGCTCCAACTGTCCAAGAGAGGATAACTAGGGCCTTACCATGGGCCTGTTCAGGAATCAATGGAACCACAAATTGTATAATAGTATTCAAAAATAAGCAGCTGCTGGAAGTGAAAAACAAATATTATCCAAATATTTAGATCTTGTTCTAAGTATTGCTGGCTCAATTACCAGGACATGGAAGTTGCATCTCACCACCTAGACACTGTCCAGAAGTTACCACAGCATCAAAAAAGTAGGGGACTTCTTATGAGAGTCTAGCAATTACCTTCATAGACCTCCAGAACTGTGTCTCCGGTACTGGGGTAGAGATGCATTAGTGAGCAAATTCAAGATGTTTGCATGCCATTGGAACGTGGCAAAAAAAGAAGCAGTTGACCTAACGTTGTTCAAGCATTTAAAATGCTGTCAAAAGAATGAAGTATAGTTTCCACAATGACATATGGGGATGCTTGTCAGTGTTTAAGGAAAAATGGATGGAGCACAGTACCTGAAAATATAGTATGGTCAAACAATTCACGACAACTCAACTTTCAGCACCACAATGTTCTCAAATACAAAGCTAAAGTGACTTTGGAATGACTGAAGCGTAATTCAGTAAATACGAGTAATTTCAAAACACAGTCCTTAACACATTTTGAAAATGGTGGTCCACAAACTGCTGACCTAAAAACTTGAATTAAAAGGAGTTACCATATATAATCGCGGATAAGTTCTCTCGCGGACAAGTCGGGACTTGATTTTACAGTATAATTTCCGGTATTTTATAATGTCAGCCATATAAGTCGAATGCGGAAAACTCACGCTATTGGTCCAAGGGATTATGATATGCTAACGCCCACCTGAGAGAGTAACCACCGAGCACACTGCCTTTTCTTCTATGTGGGTGCGGGATTGTGCTGTATCAGCGTGTGCTCCTAACCTCTCTCTCTCTCTCTTGTGCCCGAACTATTCTGAAGCAACGTTTGCACCAATTTGTGTTTTTTGTATCTCATACACCTTTATCGTAAGAGAATCCCTCATCTACAATGGAGTGTTCGATCAGAAGAAAATATGAAGCTCATTTTAAATTAAACATCACTGAAGTAGCGAAAGAAATTAGTAACTGTGCTACTGCAACAAAATTTGATGCATCTGAGAAACTGGTTTCAAGATTGGTGGAGAAAAGAAGATGTAAAAAAAAAAAAAAAAAAAAATTAAGTGTCGCATTTTTGAACGGGCGTTTAAGTTGGGGTCTGATTTTATGATCAATTTTTCGGGTTTCAAGACCCAACTTAAACATGAGCATATACGGTAATCTGCAAAAAATTTGGCAAACATCACTCGTAATCGGAGTACAATGCTGTAGCATATGTATCCTAAAAAGACTTAAGAGCTGTTATTATTTTGTTATAACCAAATGTTAATACGTGAGGATGTGAACATTTATTAAGAGTTTTTCACTTTAAGATGTTCTCTTCATCTGAAGAAAACACTCGGTGAAAGGAATGAAGCTCACAGAGCTTAAACAGAAAACAAACTCATTTGTAATAACATGAAAAATGCTTGGATTGGACTGGGCATAATTACTGGACTCGAGCAGAGCTCAGGTGCTAGACTGGAGTGTGGACAAATTTAATTCCTGAACCATTTTTTTTTAAATATATTTCCTCATGTTTTACAACTCTGTGATGGCCAGGCTGATAACACCTCTTCAAGAGACACCCCCAGCCCACCCCAAACCCAACCAACAATCTGATTAACAAGACAGCTGCCAAACACGCATCTTGGACTCCCTGGAGATAGTAACCAAGGAGCAGGGCCGGATTTTCCTATAGGCTAACTAGGCTTCAGCCTAGGGCCTCAAGATCAAGAGGGGCCTACATTCAAATTGTTAGCAAAATTTTATTATCTCTCATGTAATTTACAAACTTAAAAATGGAAGGTGAAAGGGCCTCATAAGTGGAATAGCCTAGGGCCTCTTTTCATATAAATCCAGCGCTACCAAGGAGGAGCAAAAACAAAACTGAGTGCCATAATGAACAATGCTGCACATTCACATTCTGACTCAGTAACAGTGAAGACTTTCAGCCAAAAAATTATTCAGCAGAAGTATGTCAAGAAATGTGATGGGGGCTCCTTTATACCAATGTCAATACAGTTTCATAATGCCTCACTGTGACTGATCTTTTTATCTTTTGGCCAAGTCCGAAGTTTTTTCATTATGGTGTTGGGGGAGGGGGATGTTATTGTTTATTATTATATTTATTTATTTTCTGAGATTCTATAAAAAGCTAAATGTTCCCTTTGAGATGAATAAAGTGCTATCTATAGTCACACACAAGCAATTGGGAGGTGGAGTTTGCTGGAGGCTGTCACCTGGCCATTAAAGTGAGGTATTTAGATAGGGAATTGATAAGTTGGAATGTCTGGAGATAACACTACACAATGGCCTCAGGAAATGTAGGTGGACCTTTGACCCTGGTCATATACAATAATCTCCATCTGACCTTTCAATAGCTACATTGAAGAAAGTATTTAGTGTAAGGAGACCGCATCGAGCATTAGCTAATATTCAGAACCTGGGAGGATGAGCAGGGCAAGAACTCAACAGAACGTACAATGAGAAGGAATGGAAGGGAAGAGAAACGGAGAATGAAAAAGGAAAAAAAAAAAAAAAAAGAGTCAGAGCCTTAAACAGCCAGGCCCAGAGTGGAAAACAAGTTTCTTTGGTTGTATTGTCTTTTTCCCCTCTCCTCTACTTTGAAAGCAGATAGGCTCACTAATGTACCAGCCTGCTAAGTGCTTACTGGACCTTGTATAATTATGCCAAGATAATATAACGTTCTCAAACCCACTAACTCTGAGTTATGGCCTGCCAGACCCTATCCTAATTGCATCGAGTGTAAGACAGGACACCGGCCTAGCTTTAGAGCCAGTTCACTGCAGGGTCCATTCACAGTCATCCATGCTCACACTCGTATGGGTTTGAAAGTAGCACACAGTCTTTGAGGATGTGGGAGGGAAGCAAGAGTGTTACAGAAAAACCCACAGAGGCCTTGGAGTAACATGCAGAATCCACACAGGCAACAACCAAACATAGGATTCAAGTCCAAATTTTGGGTTCTGTAACAAAGCAACCCTGACCACTGTGCCACTGTACCAGACAGGCAACAAGCGGCCACACTTTTACATTTAGTCAGAATCATAGGGACACATAAAACACTCACTCATACTACTCTGGAAGAATTTAAATACAGAAAAGTGACAGGAGATTTTTAATTTAGCAATATTTCCCACTTTTTGGCTTTTGTGCCTTTTTTTTTTTATTACCTTCAAAAAAATGTACACAGATATGGAGAAAATGGGAAAATACCACACAGAGAACAACTGAATTTGGAATTTATTTGAACCCAGGACTTTGCATTAGTGAGACAGCAGCACTAACTACTGCACCACACATGTCAAGATTCTGCCAAGCAATCCCAGACAATAAAAGTTTGCTTCTGGATCAAATGAACAAGCTACGTGGATTGTTATCCCCCCAATGCCAGGTTTTAACAGCATTCAAGTCTTGTGTTAAAAAAAAAAAAAGCTGGCGACAGACTAGAGTAGCGAAGACAAAAATATCTTTACTTCAAATGTGAACATTATCCTTTTAACATAAATATCAAGAAGCAAGCTCGA